>NC_141873.1:590222329-590525360 GCF_056163025.1 Triticum urartu | reverse complement strand
CTGTATGATATGAGATTCTGACGTTTATCAATGATAAAAATCTGACATTGAATGGTTCTTTTCGGAAGTACAGTTGTAAGATCTATGATTCTTGCTTGGACCTTTAACTGGACAGTACTAATTGGACATATAATTGATGATTTATGCACAACAAGATATTCTGTTGTCTTTTGTTCTTCAATCAGATTCATCTAGCCCTTTGTTGACTTTCTAATTGTTTCACCCTTTACCTCTGAAACTTAGAAATCGGAGAAAGGTTATTGGCATATCCCCGCCACTGACGAAGATTTGCTAGAGAGGAAGAGGACCAGAATGTTTTTCTATTATTGGGGACATACATAATACATATAGATAAATTTGGACTCATTTATGACAGAGATTTCTTGCCAAAAATATTAACTCTGTCCAGCAGTGGGCACTGTCAAGGTAATAACAGGAATTTGCTGAACCTAATTGAATGAAAGCGGGATGGTATCCGATTGAGAACCTTCTCTAACTAAATGGGCTTACGAACAATCAACATCAAATAGTTCCAAATTAACAGATGTTGTTTTATGAAAATACTGATTTAAGAATTTGATGAATCTCTAATTCTCTACATAATCACTTAGTGAATTTTATGAATCTATAATTTTCTACAGATTTAAGAATTTGTACACCCCCTTTTAGTCCAAATTAAGAAAAATATGATTTCTGCTATGATAGTTTCCACAATAGTTTGGCCCTTGAGACACTTCCACTGTATGCATGTGTGTTCCTTTTTTTCCAGAGATATGCATGTCTATTGATCATTATTGGAATTGGTTCGACAAACTGTGTATATGTGACAAATTTACTAAATTTTTTTGACTCGTCTACGGCGTGCTTACGCCGGCCTGAACCATGTATTACTCAACTGTAGCGGAGACATAAAAGAGGATACAGGGGTTGTGGGAGAGATAGAAAGAAAACACCGAAAAGAAAGCAAAAGGAAAATATTCATGAAGGTTGAGTAATATACTGATCCAACCTAATAATATGACTAATCCATACAGTGGATATGCGCCAATGCTCACATTTGAAAAATGAAGGATTCAACTTTTTTTGAATTATTATGGGTGAAGTCGCGAGTATGCCCATCAATCGTAAAAGTATATAGTTCGACTTAGTCGTAGGTTCCGTAGTAGTCTTGCCTTGGCTCTGCTGCCTCTCCTCTCTGCTCATTGCTGGCTGTGGCTGTCCCATCTCTCCTAGAGCTGCTGCTGCTGCTGCACTTCTTTTGAAGCTCTTCTCAAACCCGTTGCTGCAGTTCTTCTCAAACTCCAACCAGTTGCTGCCTCTCTCTCTCTCTCTCTCTCTCTCTCTCTCTCTCTCTCTCTCAATTTTTCTGTAATCATGTGAACCATTGTTGTGCGATTATATGTTTTGTGGTACCTTCTGCAAAGTGCTAGCACCTACATGTTATCCAAAATTTTCTTCTAAATGTCATGAGGCATGCGCTACAAATTTTCTCAAGAATGATAAGGCATGCATGCAATTTTAATAATACTCTTTTGGCTCTCATTTATATGTTGCCATAGAGCATTGTACAATATAGAAGAGTCAATCAAACATAGCTCTTTGAATATCGGACAAAATATTGGTTTCGTGATTTATTTATAAAAAGATTCTTCTATGTATTTAGTTACATGATTTTAATTTGATCGTCTTCTTTCAACTTTTTTTTGCCGACTATGATATTTCCTTAGGTTCACCTTGACCTTCACTGCCCGTGTAAGAGCTTAAGTAAATTGATGTTGTATCATCAGAATCTGTAGCCTTGCACAGTTTTTCTTGCATGCACTGAAATCCCTCTTTGTCACAGGATGAATCAGAAACTGAAGATGATGATCCCATGGACACAGAAGAAGCTTTCTCTGTCCTCATCGCTGCACTGCAGTCTTTCAGCCAAGCTCTGGTGTATGACGACGAATAAAAAGATACCGTGAGTCCGTGACAGAGGTAGATGTCTTCTTGCGTCCTACCCTAGATGACAGGGGCTCTCTCATCAGCAAAATAGCTACTCTGGATACGCAGATGATGATCGCAGGAGACTGTACCTTATGGATAAGTAAATGACTCTGAGGTCTACATGTTAAGTATAGAAAGAAAAACCTGACGACGACAAGTGTACTGTCGGGAGCTTTGCTGCCACTTCTTTGCCAGCCGGAGTGGCCTGTTTTTAGTGATGATCATGGTGTACATGCGTGTATATGTTGTGTTCTGATAGACTGTACTACAAGATTTTCTTGGAATTGGTACTTCTGTTTTTGTATGCTATGAAGAGCGTATGTGTATGCTGGTTCCGTGTACTCTGTTTGTACGTCTGGTTGGCAGGAGATTAAGCAATGGGCGAGGTTTCGTATCTTCTCAGGGGTTGCTATACATCTTGCCGTGCATACTCAGCTTCTTTGGGTCCAAGGTATTTTCTTTCTTTCTTTCTTTCTTTCTTTCTTTCTTTCATAAAGAGGTTAAGTCGGAGGAGAGGACCCGGATCCCGGACGGCGCGCTGCTTTGGTCCCAGTCCACTCGCCATGTTTGGGTACCCAGCTCGGCCCTGCGCAGGTATTCACCCACCTCTCCACTGCCCCTGTAAGGACCTCCTTGATCTTGTACCTATCCAAATCAAAATCCTAGCAAATACACTTCAGAGCAAGGTACTGTTGTAGACCTCCTTCCAATCTGTGATGACCCCTAACCAATACATGTGCAGCCTTTGTCCGTTGCTAATTTAATACACTTCAGAGCAAGGTATCAGAAATAGTACGTGCATGTTGCACAGAGATGTTATTTCGCATGCATGAATTCTAATTTAAGCTTAAAGTTAGGCATGTCTAATCACACACACCACAGAATTTCCTTACTGTTCACTACATCTTTTATCTCCAATTTGGGTAGAGTCTAAGTGATAACTCTTTAGTCTGATTTATCTTCAAAAGTTTGCTAGAGGCCGACCTTCTCTGTTTTCTTCAATATTTTTTTGGAGTGCAACAGCATGAACCGGTTTCCCCATCAGGGCTGTATTTTCTTTTCTTTGATAGATTCTATAGTCATGTACTTCCGTTTCATGTTTCCATGTTTGCCATTATATGTGCCTTTCTTGCTGAGCTCTATTTGGATGAACTTTTGTTGATGTGTGATGTGGCTACATGGGCATGAATGGACATTTTGGACAGACCTGGTTTGAGATGTCCTTTTATGCTTGACTCAGGCACTCAGCTACGTGTGGTCTTATGAGACATAATCTCTGTTAAAAAGTATTTATAATTACTAGCAGCATTCCATAATTTGTATTGGGTCGTCCCGGTGTCGCAACCTAGGAAGGACAAACAGGGCCGGTCATCCCCACAGATAAAAACATTGTCAAGCCTTACTTTTTGCAAGTTGCCTTGTTCTGTTTCTTTTAGAGGAAAGATAGCAATTTGAGTCATTACAGTTCTGTTGCACGAACACTGCTAGACCGCGGTGTGTCAAGATCATAATTGCTACACTCAATGGTTACATTGACCTTATTTCTGAAGTTTGCAAAAATTCTATTACAAAAATATTGCATAATGGCACGTGAAGCAATTTATACTTAATATTTCGCCCGATGCAACACACGGGCATTTGTACTAGTAGTAATTCCAGGAGTGGTGGTCTGGTGGATGTGGCAACATTGGAAGCAATAGCCTGTCGGGAGGCGTTGTCGCTGGCTGAAGATCTTCAGATCCATGACTTCATTATTGCTTCAGATTCTAAACAGGTGGTTAATGATATAAACAAGTGCCAAGGAGGCATGGAGCCGTCATATCAGAGATCATACTGCGTGCTTCGGCATTTAACTGTATCTTTGTTTTTGAAGGTAGGGTGTCGAATGTAGATGCTCACAAAATAGCTAGATCTTTCCTTTCTCTTCAGCAGGGGCGCCATTTGTGGCTTGTGAATCCCCATGCAATTTCTATCCCACAAACTGTGGTTTATGATCAATAAGGTGTGTTTTACCTCTCAAAAAAAAGAGAATGTTCTCAAAGTTCAAAATAGACTAGAATCGAAAAGTTCAGTGTGCTGGACTATAAGTTCAGGGTTCAACTTAACTTTTGTCTACTACTTCAAGATTTGTTTTGGACTCTTTTCCAACACCGTGTGTTTAGCATTTTTGCTTGACCAGCACAGCTATGCCATCCTTCAGTAGCTTCATACCTTCATCAAAAGCAGTTACACTTGCGTCTCTCAGACGGACCAACTCCATTGTACATTTTTTTTCGAAAAGGGGAAAGACCCCGACCTCTGCATCATCATGATAAACATGGCCATAATTCCATTGCTCGTACATAAAGCAATGCGTGCCTGTGCGTCATCGAATGATTTCTATTCTGGTCCTTACATCCCGTGCTTCCGTGTCCATCTCTTCAGGTAATGAATGTGCTTGATACTCCTTTCGTCCTATAACATATTACACTAGTGTGAAAAAACGTCTTATATTATGTGACGAAAAAAGTATTAAGCACATCCATTACCTGCAAGACAAACATCTTAAATTACGGAAGCATTTCAGTTATCAAAATTTACAGCAAAATAAATCATATCCTAATCATGTGAGCACTCGCACTCAAACATTTCACTGGCATCGATCATTTTCACTTCGAACACTACCTTGCTCCAATTTTCTCTCCTCTCTGCCTGTGTATGTGTAAGTTGGTACAGCTTGTCTTTCTTTTTTTTTTTTGCAGGAAGGCACAGCTTGTCTTTCTCAATCGTGTCAACCCGGTATGCGTTAGCCTTATAAATTAAATGTCCAAACCGCTCAAACATAGCCGTTGTGTAAACTTTACTAACATGCCGCTCGAGAGACATATTGCACTTGACGACAACGCCACCTTGTAAAAGTAAAAAAAAAGGACAAATCTTGCTCAATTTTTTTTAAAAGGAAGAAAACCTCCGGCCTCTGCACCGATAAATGCATACGGTCATATTATTAAGAAGCATAAGAAGGTCTTAAGTTCCAATGCTGCTCATAGTCCAAGCAAATAGAAGAAAAAAAGTCTGTAACGTGCCACACTCGGCGAAAACGCTCCACATCCGGCAATCAAGAATAGACTACGATGCCTACACACCTAGCCTATTATTAAGTCGCCATCCAAATCCGCTGAAGATAACCCGTACTACCGTCTCCCAGCGGTTGCATCCAATATCCAAAGGCTCCTTGAAATCCGCATGAGTGAGTAACGACCACATACGAATCCAAGCTGTAGCTCTGTAGATGACCTGCAAAAACTTAGTGAAGTTTGTCCCATTAAAAATCATATCATTTCTCGTGTTCCATATAGCCCATAAGAGTGCACATATCCCTATCCGAATACGTTTAGCTATATATTTGTCCACTCCAATAAGCCACGTCCCAAATAACGTGTTTATGCTCGTTGGGGGGTTGAATGTTAAAAGCTATATGTATTGATCGCCATAACAACTGTGCAAGCGGAAATCGGAGAAAGAGGTGTTTAATCGATTCATTTTGGTCGCAAAAACAACATCTGGAGTTACCAATCCAATTCCCTTTTAGCAAATTTTGATGTCATGTTATGTTCATATTACACTTACAACATTTGTTCGCTTCTCCTCGTAACTCTCTTCTAATCTCTACCGAACTGTAGCCTCATATACTGCTTGACAAACATGTGCATAGGACATCCCAGAGGTACATACTGCTTTAGCATATGATTGGCACTCTCGCTCAGCTCCGTGCTTGTCATTTTGGCGTAGACCCCCTTGAAGTAAGAATTCGCCCACTTATGCCAAATTTCATAGATCCGAGTCATGTATGGATGCTTCCTCAGATTATACTTGTCAATCAGTTCATCCAAGGCTCTCTCGAACTCATCCTCTTTCAGCGTATGGTTTACTACTTTGTGAAATTCATCTCTGAAATCATTTTTTCTAGAGTAGAGTTGTCCTTCTTCAAGATATACCATTTGGATTTTTTTCAAAACTATGACGTATTTTTATAGCAAATTCGGAAACTATAGTATGATGTGGAGAAAAATCAAAACTATCACCCCGTCGGCCACGCGTTGGCCGAAAAGGGTGTTTTCGGCCACCTCTAGGCCGAAATAGACTTTTTGGCCTTGCCTTGGCTGAAATGGTGCGGACCTGGCCGAAAAGGCTGTTTTCGGCCAGCTCTTGGCCGAAATACACTTTTTGGTAAGTGTAGGCCGAAAAGTCCTTTTTGGTCTAGTGTAGGCCGAAGTTGCATGGCTCATACATTAGGCCAAAATGTATTTTCCCGCCACCCGTTTCCCGCCAACCCCTTCCCGCCATATGTTCCCGCCAACCCTTTCCCGCCATACCGCAGTCATTCTTTCCCGCCATTTTCTCCTCTTTACCTATAAAACCCCTTTCAGGCGGAGGTGGATAAACATTCTAGTGTAGTGTAGTCAAGATGTCCCATTATCCATTCGATCGTAGTTTTTGTTGGAAATATGCCCTAGAGGCAATAATAAATTGATTATTATTATATTTCCTTGTTCATGATAATCGTTTATTATCCGTGCTATAATTGTATTGACAGGAAACTCAGATACATGTGTGGATACATAGACAACACCATGTCCCTAGTAAGCCTCTAGTTGACTAGTTCGTTGATCAATAGATGGTTACGGTTTCCTAACCATGGACATTGGATGTCGTTGATAACGGGATCACATCATTAGGAGAATGATGTGATGGACAAGACCCAATCCTAAGCATAGCACAAGATCATGTAGTTCGTATGCTAAAGCTTTTCTAATGTCAAGTATCATTTCCTTAGACCATGAGATTGTGCAACTCCCGGATACCGTAGGAGTGCTTTGGGTGTGCCAAACGTCACAACGTAACTGGGTGGCTATAAAGGTACATTACAGGTATCTCTGAAAGTGTCTGTTGGGTTGGCACGAATCGAGACTGGGATTTGTCACTCCGTGTAAACGGAGAGGTATCTCTGGGCCCACTCGGTAGGACATCATCATAATGTGCACAATGTGATCAAGGAGTTGATCACGGGATGATGTGTTACGGAACGAGTAAAAGAGACTTGCCGGTAATGAGATTGAACAAGGTATCGGGATACCGACGATCGAATCTCGGGCAAGTGTCGTACCGATAGACAAAGGGAATTGAATACGGGATTGATTAAGTCCTTGACATCGTGGTTCATCCGATGAAATCATCGTGGAACATGTGGGAGCCAACATGGGTATCCAGATCCCGCTGTTGGTTATTGACCGGAGAACGTCTCGGTCATGTCTGCATGTCTCCCGAACCCGTAGGGTCTACACACTTAAGGTTCGATGACGCTAGGGTTATAAAGGAAGTTTGTATGTGGTTACCGAATGTTGTTCGGAGTCCCGGATGAGATCCCGGACGTCACTAGGAGTTCCGGAATGGTCCGGAGGTAAAGATTTATATATGGGAAGTCCTGTTTTGGTCACCGGAAGAGTTTCGGGGTTTATCGGTAATGTACCGGGACCACCGGGAGGGTCCCGGGGGTCCACCAAGTGGGGCCACCTGCCCCGGGGGGCCACATGGGCTGTAGGGAGTGTACCTTGGCCTACATGGGCCAAGGGCACCAGCCCCACTAAGGCCCATGCGCCTAAGAGATGGAGAGGGGGCAAACCCTAATGGGATATGGGCCTTAGGGCCCATATTGGTGCGCCTCCCTCTCCCATTCCCTCTTGGCCGCCACCCTTGATCCCCATCTAGGGCTGCCGGCCCCCTAGGGGTGGGAACCCTAGAGGGGGCGCAGCCCCTCCCCTTCCCCTATATATATGAGACCTAGGGCTGCCCCATAATACACGCGATTCGATCTCTCGTTGGTGCAGCCCTGCATCTCTCTCTCTCCCTCCTCTTCTGTGGTGCTTGGCGAAGCCCTGCAGGATTGCCACGCTCCTCCATCACCACCACGCCGTTGTGCTGCTGCTGGATGGAGTCTTCCTCAACCTCTCCCTCTCTCCTTGCTGGATCAAGGCATGGGAGACGTCGTCGGGCTGTACGTGTGTTGAACGCGGAGGTGCCGTGCGTTCGGCACTTGGTCATCGGTGATTTGAATCACGACGAGTACGACTCCATCAACCCCGTTCACTTGAACGCTTCCGCTTAGCGATCTACAAGGGTATGTAGATGCACTCTCCTTCCCCTCGTTGCTAGTCTCTCCATAGATAGATCTTGGTGACACGTAGGAAAATTTTGAATTTCTGCTACGTTCCCCAACAGTGGCATCATGAGCTAGGTCTATTGCGTAGATTCTATGCACGAGTAGAACACAAAGTAGTTGTGGGCGTTGATTTTGTTCAATATGCTTGCCGTTACTAGTCTTATCTTGATTCGGCGGCATCGTGGGATGAAGCGGCCCGGACCAACCTTACACGTACTCTTACGTGAGACCGGTTCCACCGACAAACATGCACTAGTTGCATAAGGTGGCTGGCGGGTGTCTATCTCTCCCACTTTAGTCGGATCGGATTCGATGAAAAGGGTCCTTATGAAGGGTAAATAGCTATTGGCATATCACGTTGTGGTCTTTGCGTAGGTAAGAAATGTTCTTGCTAGAAACCCATAGCAGCCACGTAAAACATGCAAACAACAATTAGAGGACGTCTAACTTGTTTTTGCAGGGTATGCTATGTGATGTGATATGGCCAAAGGATGTGATGAATGATATATGTGATGTATGAGATTGATCATGTTCTTGTAATAGGAATCACGACTTGCATGTCGATGAGTATGACAACCGGCAGGAGCCATAGGAGTTGTCTTAATTTATTCATGACCTGCGTGTCAAAATAAACGTCATGTAATTACTTTACTTTATTGCTAACCGTTAGCCGTAGTAGTAGAAGTAATAGATGACGTGACAACTTCAAGAAGACACGATGATGGAGATCATGATGATGAAGATCATGGTGTCATGCCGGTGACGATGATGATCATGGAGCCCCGAAGATGGAGATCAAAAGGAGCAAAGTGATGATGGCCATATCATGTCACTATTTGATTGCATGTGATGTTTATCATGTTTATACATCTTATTTGCTTAGAACGACGGTAGTAAATAAGATGATCCCTCATTAAAATTTCAAGAAGTGTTCTCCCCTAACTGTGCACCGTTGCTACAGTTCGTCGTTTTTAAGCACGCCGTGATGATCGGGTGTGATGGATCCTTACGTTCACATACAACGGGTGTTGACGAGTCTAGCATGTACAGACATGGCCTCGGAACACATGCAAAACACTTAGGGTTAACTTGACGAGCCTAGCATGTACAGACATGGCCTCGGAACACAGAAGACCGAAAGGTCGAGCATGAGTCGTATGGTAGATACGATCAACATGAAGATGTTCACCGACGTTGGCTAGTCCGTCTCACGTGATGATCGGACACGGCCTAGTTGACTCGGATCATGTAATCACTTAGATGACTAAAGGGATGTCTACCTGAGTGGGAGTTCATAAGATGAACTTAATTATCCTGAACATAGTCAAAAGGATTTTGCAAATTACGTCGTAGCTCGCACTTTAGTTCTACTGTTTAGATATGTTCCTAGAGAAAAATTAGTTGAAAGTTGATAGTAGCAATTATGCGGACTAGGTCCGTAAACTGAGGATTGTCCTCATTGCTTCATAGAAGGCTTATGTCCTTAATGCACCGCTCGGTGTGTTGAACCTCGAACGTCGTCTGTGGATGTTGCGAACATCTGACATACACATTTTGATAACTACGTGATAGTTCAGTTAAATGGTTTAGAATTGAGGCACCAAAGATGTTTTTTGAAACATCGCGAAACATATGAGATGTTTCGAGGGCTGAAATTGGGATTTCAGGCTCGTGCCCACGTCAAGAGGTATAAGACCTCCGACGATTTTCTTAGCCTACAAACTAAGGGAGAAAAGCTCAATTGTTGAACTTGTGCTCAGATTGTCTGAGTACAACAATCATTTGAATCAAGTGGGAGTTGATCTTCCAGATAAGATAGTGATGTTTCTCCGAAGTCAATACCACCAAGCTGCTAGAGCTTCGTGATGAACTATAATATATCAGGGACATAAATGATGATCCTTGAGATATTCGCGATGTTTGACACCGCGAAAGTAGAAATCAAGAAGGAGCATCAAATTGTTGATGGTTGGTGAAACCACTAGTTTCAAGAAGGGAACAAAGGGATACTTCATGAAACGGCAATTCAGCTGCTGCTCTAGTGAAGAAACCCAAGGTTGAACCCAAACCCAAGACTAAGTGCTTCTGTAATAAAGGGAACAGCCACTGGAGCAGAATTACCCTAGATACTTGGTAGATAAGAAGGCTGGAAAGGTCGATAGAAGTATATTGGATATACATTGTGTTGATGTGTACTTTACTAGTACTCCTAGTAGCACCAGGGTATTAGATACAGGTTCGGTTGCTAAGTGTTAGTAACTCGAAATAAAAGCTACGGAATAAACGGAGACTAGCTAAAGGTGAGCTGACGATATGTGTTGGAAGTGTTTCCAATGTTGATATGATCAAGCATCGCACGCTCCCTCTACCATCGAGATTGGTGTTTGCGTTGAGCATAGACATGATTGGATTATGTCTATCGCAATACGGTTATTCATTTAAGGAGAATAACGGTTACTCTGTTTATTTGAATAATACCTTCAATGGTCTTGCACCTAAAATGAATGGTTCATTGAATCTCGATTATAGTGATACACATGTTCATGCCAAAAGATATAAGATAGTAATGATAGTACCACCTACTTGTGGCACTGCCACGTAAGTCATATCGGTATAAAATGCATGAAGAAGCTCCGTGTTGATGGATCTTTGGGCTCACTCGTTTTTGAAAAGTTTGAGACATGCGAACCATGTCTGTTGGTATATATGCATGAAGAAACTCCATGCAAATGGACCGTTTTGTACTCACTTGATTTTGAATCACTTGAGACATGCAAATCATACCACATGGGCAAGATGACTGAAAGCCTCGGTTTCAGTAAAATGGAACTAGAAAGCAACTTGTTGGAAGAAACACATTTTGATGTGTGCAGTCCAATGAGTGCTGAGGCATGTAGTGGATATCGTTATGTTTTTACTTCACAGATGATTTGAGTAGATGTAGAGTATATTTACTTGATGAATCACGAGTCTGAATTATTGAAAGGTTTAAGATATTTCAGTGTGAAGTTGAAAGATCATCGTGACAAGAGGATAAAAGATCTATGATATGATCATAGAGATGAATATCTGAATTACGAGTTTGGCACAGAATTAAGACATTGTGGAAATTGTTTCACAACTAATACAGCCTGGAACACCATAGTGTGATGGTGTGTCCGAACATCATAACTGCACCCTATTGGATATGATGCATACCATGATGTCTCTTATCGAATTACCACAATAGTTTATGGGTTAGGCATTAGAGACAACCACATTCACTTTAAATAGGGCACCACATAATTCCGATGACATGACACCGTATGAACTATGATTTAGAGAAACCTAAGCTGTCATTTCTTAAAAGTTTGGGGCTGCGACGCTTATATGAAAAAGTTTCAGGCTGATAAGCTCGAACCCAAAGCGGATAAATGCATCTTCATAGGACACCCAAAAACAGTTGGGTATACCTCTTGTCTCAGATCCGAAAGCAATAAAGGATTGTTTCTAGAATCGGGTCCTTTCTCGAGGAAAAGTTTCTCTCGAAAGAATTGAGTGGGAGGATGGTGGAGACTTGATGAGGTTATTAAACCGTCTCTTCAACTAGTGTGTGGCAGGGCACAGGAAGTTGTTCCTGTGGCACCTACACCAATTGAAGTGGAAGCTTATGATAGTGATCATGAAACTTCATATCAAGTCACTCCCAAACCTCGTAGGATGACAAGGATGCGTACTACTTCAGAGTGGTACGTAATCCTATCTTGGAAGTCATGTTGCTAGACAACAATGAACCTACGAGCTATGGAGAAGCGATGGTGGGCCCGGATTCCGATAAATGGCTCGAGGCCATAAAATCCGAGAGAGGATCCATGTATGAAAACAAAGTGTAGACTTTGGCAGAACTACTTGATGGTCGTAAGGCTGTTGAGTGTAGATGGATTTTAAAAGGAAGACGGACAACGATGGTAAATGTCCCCATTAAGAAAGCTCGACTTGTCGTTAAGATGTTTTCTGACAAGTTCAAGGAGTTGACTACGATGAGACTTTCTCACTCGTAGCGATGCTAAGAGTCTGTTGGAATTATATTAGCAATTACTGCATCATTTATGAAATCTTGCAGATAGGATGTCAAAACATTGTTTCCTCGACGATTTTCTTGAGGAAAGGTTGTATGTGATACAACCGGAAGGTTTTTGTCAATCTTGAAAGATGCTAATAAGTATGCAAAGCTCCAGCAATCCTTCTAAGGACTGGAGTAAGCATCTCGGAGTTGGAATGTACGCTTTGATGAGATGATCACAGATTTTGGGTTTATATAAAGTTTATGAGAAACTTGTATTTCCAAAGAAGTGAGTGGGAGCACTATAGAATTTCTGATGAGTATATGTTTTAACATATTGTTGATCGAAAATGACGTAGAATTTCTGGAAAGCATATAGGGTTATTTGGAAAGTGTTTTTCAATGGAAAGCCTGGATTAAGCTACTTGAGCATTGAGCATCAAGATCTATAAGGATAGATCAAAACGCTTAATGGTACTTTCAAATGAGCACATACCTTGATATGATCGTGAAGGTGTTCAAGATGGATCAGTCAAAGAAGGAGTTCTTGCCTGAGTTGTAAGGTATGAAGTTAAGACTTAAAGCTCGACCACGGCAGAATAGAGAGAAAAAGGACAAAGGTCGTCCCCTATGCTTAAGACATAGGCTCTACAGTATGCTATGCTGTGTACCGCACCTGAAGTGTGCCTTGCCATTAGTCGGTCAAGGGGTACAAGAGTGATCCAAGAATGGATCACAGGACAGCGGTCAAAGTTATCCTTAGTAACTAGTGGACTAAGGAATTTTCTCGATTATGGAGGTGGCAAAAGAGTTCGTCGTAAAGAGTTACGACGATGCAAGCTTAACACCTATCCGGATAGCTCTGAGTAGAGATACCGGATACGTATAATGGAGCAACAATTTAGAATAACTCCAAGTAGAACAGTTATTTGGAATAGCTCCAAATAGAACGTGGTAGCTACATCTAGGAGATGACATAGAGATTTGTAAAGCACACACGGATCTGAAAGGTTCAGACCCGTTGACTAAAACCTCTCTCACAAGCAACATGATCAAACCTAGAACTCATTGAGTGTTAATCACATAGTGATGTGAGCTAGACTACTGACTCTGGTAAACTCTTGGGTGTTGGTCACATGGCGATGTGACCTGTGAGTGTTAATCACATGGCGATGTGAACTAGATTATTGACTCTAGTGCAAGTGGGAGACTGTTGGAAATATGCCCTAGAGGCAATAATAAATTGATTATTATTATATTTCCTTGTTCATGATAATCGTTTATTATCCGTGCTATAATTGTATTGACAGGAAACTCAGATACATGTGTGGATACATAGACAACACCATGTCCCTAGTAAGCCTCTAGTTGACTAGCTCGTTGATCAATAGATGGTTACGGTTTCCTAACCATGGACATTGGATGTCGTTGATAACGGGATCACATCATTAGGAGAATGATGTGATGGACAAGACCCAATCCTAAGCATAGCACAAGATCATGTAGTTCGTATGCTAAAGCTTTTCTAATGTCAAGTATCATTTCCTTAGACCATGAAATTGTGCAACTCCCGGATACCGTAGGAGTGCTTTGGGTGTGCCAAACGTCACAACATAACTGGGTGGCTATAAAGGTACATTACAGGTATCTCTGAAAGTGTCTGTTGGGTTGGCACGAATCGAGACTGGGATTTGTCACTCCGTGTAAACGGAGAGGTATCTCTGGGCCCATTCGGTAGGACATCATCATAATGTGCACAATGTGATCAAGGAGTTGATAACGGGATGATGTGTTACGGAACGAGTAAAAGAGACTTGCCGGTAACGAGATTGAACAAGGTATCGGGATACCGACGATCGAATCTCGGGCAAGTGTCGTACCGATAGACAAAGGGAATTGAATACGGGATTGATTAAGTCCTTGACATCGTGGTTCATCCGATGAAATCATCGTGGAACATGTGGGAGCCAACATGGGTATCTAGATCCCGCTGTTGGTTATTGACTGGAGAACGTCTCGGTCATGTCTGCATGTCTCCCGAACCCGTAGGGTCTACACACTTAAGGTTCGATGACGCTAGGGTTATAAAGGAAGTTTGTATGTGGTTACCGAATGTTGTTCGGAGTCCCGGATGAGATCCCGGACGTCACGAGGAGTTCCGGAATGGTCCGGAGGTAAAGATTTATATATGGGAAGTCCTATTTTGGTCACCGGAAGAGTTTCGGGGTTTATCGGTAATGTACCGGGACCACCGGGAGGGTCCCGGGGGTCCACCAAGTGGGGCCACCTGCCCCGGGGGGCCACATGGGCTGTAGGGAGTGTACCTTGGCCTACAAGGGCCAAGGGCACTAGCCCCACTAAGGCCCATGTGCCTAAGAGATGGAGAGGGGGCAAACCCTAATGGGATATGGGCCTTAGGGCCCATATTGGTGCGCCTCCCTCTCCCATCCCCTCTTGGCCGCCACCCTTGATCCCCATCTAGGGCTGCCGCCCCCCCTAGGGGTGGGAACCCTAGAGGGGGCGCAGCCCCTCCCCTTCCCCTATATATATGAGACCTAGGGCTGCCCCATAATACACGCGATTCGATCTCTCGTTGGTGCAGCCCTGCATCTCTCTCTCCCTCCTCTTCTGTGGTGCTTGGCGAAGCCCTGCAGGATTGCCACGCTCCTCCATCACCACCACGCCGTTGTGCTGCTGCTGGATGGAGTCTTCCTCAACCTCTCCCTCTCTCCTTGCTGGATCAAGGCATGGGAGACGTCGTCGGGCTGTACGTGTGTTGAACGCGGAGGTGCCGTGCGTTCGGCACTTGGTCATCGGTGATTTGAATCATGACGAGTACGACTCCATCAACCCAGTTCACTTGAACGCTTCCGCTTAGCGATCTACAAGGGTATGTAGATGCACTCTCCTTCCCCTCGTTGCTAGTCTCTCCATAGATAGATCTTGGTGACACGTAGGAAAATTTTGAATTTCTGCTACGTTCCCCAACAGTTTTCACCCTGAGATGAGCAGGACTCTTCTGAGTCTAGCTACCGATTTCAGGATGGACAATAGGATAGTTCCATGGGACGAACTCACCAGTAGTGACACCATAATGAATGAGTTGGCTCACGAATTACGTAGGTCTGAGTGGCCTGAAAGGACCTATGAGGAGGTACGTAAAGAACTTCTTAGGTTACATGAAAGGTGGAAGAAGGTAGTGGAGCCGAAGAGTGAAACTTTCAGAAGGACTGCAGCAAAGAATACATTTTTATGGACTGAGGAGAGCGAGGACGAAGAAGATATCTTCATGCCGCCACTTCCGGGTTCTGCATCGTCGAAGGGCAAGAGTTCTGCATCGTCCAAGGGCAAGAGTTCTGCATCCTCGAAGGGCAAGAGTTCTGCATCGACGGAGGGCAAGAGGACCGCATCGTCGAAGGGAAAGAGGGCTGCATCAATGGAGGATGGCGATGATGACTTCATGTAGTATGTAAGATGTATTCCAGTTGTACCGTTTCATTCAGATGTACTTGCATTATTAGTTTGTACTGTATTATTGTAGGGCATTATGTTTTATCTGAATTTCATTTTGTAGTATGTAAGATGTATTGCACAAGTTCAGCCGCACCGTTTAATTCAGATGTACTTGTATCTTAATTATCGGTTGTAGTCTCTTTGGAAATGTAACTGGAATAAGAACGCGAATTAATAGTAATATGTCTCTCGCATACATAAAACAATATATGTCTCCTGATCGGATAGAAGCAAGTGCGATAGTAACACATACATGAAGCATGTCTCATACATAAATACTGACTCACAGCTGCGAATAGTCTGAAACTAACATAGATAATGACTCATAGATAGATAGATAAGCATATCACTGCAGGGGACGACGACGAGTCTGGGTTCTCCCTCGGGCGAGGACCGGAAGGTGATAAGCGCTGAGGCGGTGGACGAGGCTCGCGATAACCACGACCATAGTTAACCTCGTCTGTCACGGTCTATGTCTCCTGCGTCGGTGGTGGTGGTGGAGTGCGAAACACTGTCTGCGAGAAGTCATAAATGTTTGTAGCTTGGTCATCATCCTCGCCGTCGCCCTCAAAGTACGAAGCACCACCACTAAGCATTGGTGACTGCACTGAATGCATGAACGGTTGTGACTGGTTGCCGCCTGCGGTAAAGTAAAACATGTAAAATTGATACAAATGCATGAACGAAGCACCACCACTAAGCATCAGTGACTGCTGAGAATGCAGGAACGATTACTACAATGTTCAAAAGAATGTAGTGAGTAGTGTTACCTAGTTCCATCTGCTGATGCCAGTAAGCGCTCCCTGGCTGTGAAGGAGGCGGTTGATGCCAGGAAGAGCTCCCTGGCTATGAAGGATGAGGTTCTGCACGGTGCACAGAGGGTCATGATTCTGAATGGTGCACAGAGGGTCGTGGTTCTGAATGCTGTACAGAGGGACGTGGCAGACGATGTGCTGGAGGAGGAAGTGCAACATCCGAAGACCATCTACACGTAACAACTGTGTAAATCCCGTGTAGCTTGTCATCAAGACGCCTCAACCATGAGACGCCCTCTCACGGTGGGATAGTTTCTCCCCTCTGAAAGCTCTGCATTAAGGCGAAACCTTCTCTCGCGCCTGTACTGTCAAGTCACCCTATACACGAAGAGTTAACCAATTATATCCTCGTTGTATGATAGACACCACGAATAGATAACCAAGTGAATATGTCCAGGTTAACAAAAGAATTAACATATGAGAACCAAGGCACGTACCGCGTGGTGTCTGGTTCCCACAACAGAGGCAGTTGGGGACATATTGCTGGTGAGAGGGGCTTCTATCTGATCAGGAGCAGCTGATGGAACCACGTAGATCCTCGTTGTATGTTGGTAACGCTGCAGATACAACCCGAACATTTCCTAGTTAAAGGGCCGAACCTCACCCCGGATATTTGTCGGCGCGGTAGTCCATTCGTCAACGTAAGGGGTAATGCTCGTAAGCCAATAAGCCATGGACTTGTTTCCTCCTAGGCGACTGTCCTTGAGATTGACATGCGCGATACATGATTAGGTATATTATGAATGCATAGCTGACAACTAAAATACTATTAGTACTTACTTGTGCACTTGTTCTGGCAAGTGTGGAATATCTGGAATCGCATGCTCTTGATATAGACCGAACTATCTCATCACTCTATGAAGAGCTATCTCCTCAACCGTCACGTCGAACACCAACTTGGCTTTGGTCATCCAATAGTGCCAATCTCTAGTGCACAATTTAGAAATCCCAACTGGGCACCTCGATGATATAGCCTGAGGCGAGTATGGCTCCCAGATAACTTGATCCTCATGCAAACTATCAAATTGCGCCATGAAGGACAGGTAGCATCCCCTAACCTGGTGCGCAAACTGTCTCTGTGCATGACAACAAATAAGCATTAGTAATACTATTGAATGGTAAGAAATAATGGAATTAATTGTTACTTAATATAAAAGTACCTCTTGCTGTGTCCAAACAGATCCCATAGTAGACAAGTCGCCGATAGCAGGCACATAAGCCCTAGCTAAGTCCTCCAAACCAAAAGGTTTATCAACATAGACATAGGGTCGTCCAATAGGGAATCTCTCGTATGACCAAAGCTGCAACAATAATGGACATCCAACAAGACTAGATTTTCTAGACTTCAACAAGCAAGATTTGCACATGCCTCTGTACGTAGCCGCTAACACAGCAGAACCAAAAATCCTCTACAGAATATCCCCAGGGCAACGTGCGTCAGCTATCTCTCGTGCAATACCGATGAGTCATGCATCGACAGTGGTCACGTGGTTCTCCGTAAACATCGTCTTGCCGAACAGCCAAAGAATATATGCCTCTAGGGACCGGTCAATCTGTGCCTCCGACAACTGAACATAGGGATATCCTAATGAGACAATCTACATAGAAACATAATGATTGTATGAACATCGAGGAACTAAATAAAAAAACATTTGTTTAAGTGGACGTGAAGGTTACCTGAAACTGGCTCAACCATCTAAAAAGAGGCCCGTGAGGATCGGTGTCTATGGCCCTAGCAGTCGGCACCGCAACCAAAAAATGGGTCTACATCGCTGCTTGCCAACCAGATTCTGCCTCTAAGGGACCTATGGCAGCACCGGCCAGAGGTAATCCCAACAAGTAAGACACATCCTGTAAAGTAGGCACCATCTCTCCCCAGGGAAAGTGAAACGTATGTGTCTCTGGTCTCCATCTATCTACTAAGCAGGTAAGGAGTGACTTGTCGTAAGAGAAACGTTTCACTTGCCTATTGTGTAACTGCAATGGTTCACCTGCCTCATCTAAGTCCGGACCATCAACCCACTCATCCAATGTACCCTCAACCAGCCGTGCCAAGGGTAGAAGTCCAACCCAACTTAACCTACAAAATAAAGAGATTGTTAGTGGCTATGAAAAGCAAACATAGTAAGTCATTATATGGATTCCATTATATGCACACATACCTATCAACCCATGAATCGTGTATCATCCAGTTAGTCTTTGGGGTACGAGTGACCAACACATCTAAGTTATTGCCCGCTTCCATAAGGGCGTCGCGGTGCTTTCTATCAATGTTACCATTAAGCAATGGATACGAAGACATATCTGCAATTCAAACAACAAATCTCAGGTGCAAATAAAACATAGTACAAACATAGGACAAATTAAAACATAGTACGACATATTACAAATTAAAACTTAGTCCTGGCATATTACAAATTAAAACATAGTCCTGACATATTACAAATTAAAACATAGTCCTGACATATTACAAATTAAAACATAGTCGTGACATATTACATATTAAAGCACAGTAAGACACATTATATAGCTTGTGAGTTATTTCTTCCTCGTCCGCCCCTTCAGCCTTGACTGCCACGACCACGTCTGCCTCTTGCTCCTGTTGTCACAGTCGTCGATGCGGAAGCAGTCGTCGATGTGGAAGCACCATCTTTGTTCAGGTCGGGACAATATTTCATCCTATGCCCATAAGCCGCGCATAACAAACATTGTCTGGTTGCTCCACCAGCTTCAGATTGGTTCATATCGTTTCGGATGCAACGGGCCTTTCGTGTGCCCCTACTTGTTCGCCGAAGGTCTGGATAAGGGATGTATACTCTCTCACCATCGTTTACCTTGTTGAAATTGCTGACGACTCTAAACCCTGGCATCTCACCTGTCCATGTGTTGAGCACTGCCTCTTTTAAATAGTATGGGGACACGAAGGAGATAGCATCCTGTTGGGGAACGTAGCAGAATTTTAAAATTTTCTACGCATCACCAAGATCAATCTATGGAGTCATCTAGCAACAAGGGAGATGGGAGTGCATCTACATACCCTTGTAGATCGCGAGCGGAAGCGTTCAAGAGAACGGGGTTGATGGAGTCGTAATCGTCGTGATCCAAATCACTGATGACCAAGTGCCGAACGGATGGCACCTCCGCGTTCAACACACGTATGGTTGGGAAGACGTCTCCTCCTTCTTGATCCAGCAAGGGGAAGGAGAGGTTGATGGAGATCCAGCATCACGACGGCGTGGTGGTGGAAGCAGCGGTGATCTCGGCAGGGCTTCGCCAAGCTCCGACAAGAGGGAGAGAGGTGTTACGTGGGGAGAGGGAGGCGCCAGAGACTTGGTGCGGCTGCCCTCCCTCCCCCACTATATATAGGGCCCCTAGGGGGGCGCCGGCCCTAGGAGATCCAATCTCCAAGGGGGGGGCGGCCAAGGGGGGCTTGCCCCCCAAGTCAAGTGGGGCGCCCCCCACCCCCAGGGTTTCCAACCCTAGGCCCATGGGTGGCGCACCAGCCCACCAGGGGCTGGTTCCCCTCCCACTTCAGCCCATGGGGCCCTCCGGGATGTTCGAAATATGCCCTAGAGGCAATAATAAAATGGTTATTATTATATTTCTTTGTTCATGATAATTGTCTATTGTTCATGCTATAATTGTGTTATCCGAAAATCGTAATACATGTGTGAATACATAGACCACAACACGTCCCTAGTGAGCCTCTAGTTGACTAGCTCGTTGATCAAAAGATAGTCATGGTTTCCTGAGTATGGACATTGGATGTCATTGATAATGGGATCACATCATTAGGAGAATGATGTGATGGACAAGACCCAATCCTAAGCACAACACAAGATCGTGTAGTTCGTTTGCTAGAGCTTTTCCAGTGTCAAGTATCATTTCCTTAGACCATGAGATCGTGTAACTCCCGGATGCCGTAGGAGTGCTTTGGGTGTACCAAACGTCACAACGTAACTGGGTGACTATAAAGGTATACTACAGGTATCCCCGAAAGTATCTGTTGGGTTGACACCGATCGAGACTGGAATTTGTCACTCCGTATGACGGAGAGGTATCTCTGGGCACACTCGGTAATGCATCATCATAATGAGCTCAATGTGACCAAGTGGTTGATCAAGGGATCATGCATTACGGTACAAGTAAAGTGACTTGCCGGTAACGAGATTGAACGAGGTATTGGGATACCGACGATCGAGTCTCGGGCAAGTAACGTACCGATTAACAAAGGAAATTGTATACGGATTGATTGAATCCTCGACATCGCGGTTCATCCGATGAGATCATCGAGGAGCATGTGGGAGCCAACATGGGTATCCAGATCCCGCTGTTGGTTATTGACCAGAGAGTCGTCTCGGTCATGTCTGCGTGTCTCCCGAACCCGTAGGGTCTACACACTTAAGGTTCGGTAACGCTAGGGTTGTTGAGATATTAGTATACGGTAACCCGAAAGTTGTTCGGAGTCCCGGATGAGATCCCGGACGTCACGAGGAGTTCCGGAATGGTCCGGAGGTGAAGATTTATATATAGGAAGTCAAGTTTCGGCCATCGGGAAAGTTTCGGGGGTAATCGGTATTGTACCGGGACCACCGGAAGGGTCCCGGGGGTCCACCGGGTGGGGCCACCTGTCCCGGAGGGCCCCATGGGCTGAAGTGGGAGGGGAACCAGCCCCTTGTGGGCTGGTGCGCCCCCCTTGGGCCTCCTCCTGCGCCTAGGGTTGGAAACCCTAGGGGTGGGGGGCGCCCCACTTGGCTTGGGGGGCAAGCCACCCCCTTGGCCGCCACCCCCCTTGGAGATTGGATCTCCTAGGGCCGGCGCCCCCTAGGGACCCTATATATAGTGGGGGGAGGGAGGGCAGCCGGACCCTAGCCCCTGGCGCCTCCCTCTCCCTCCCGTGACACTCCTCCCTCTCCCTGAGCTTGGCGGAGCCCTGCCGAGATCGTCGTTGCTTCCACCACCACGCCGTCGTGCTGCTGGATCTTCATCAACCTCTTCTTCCCCCTTGCTGGATCAAGTTGGAGGAGACGTCTTCCCAACCATACGTGTGTTGAACGCGGAGGTGCCGTCCATTCGGCGCTAGGTCATCGGTGATTTGGATCACGACGAGTACGACTCCATCAACCCCGTTCTCTTGAACGCTTCCGCGCGCGATCTACAAGGGTATGTAGATGCACTCCCCTCTCCCTCGTTGCTAGATGACTCCATAGATTGATCTTGGTGATGCGTAGAATTTTTTTAAAATTCTGCTACGTTCCCCAACACGGGATAGGTGGCCCCACCCGGTGGACCCCCGGGACCCTTCCGGTGGTCCCGGTACAATACCGATTACCCCCGAAACTTTCCCGATGGCCGAAACTGGACTTCCTATATATAAATCTTCACCTCCAGACCATTCCGGAACTCCTCATGATGTCCGAGATCTCATCCGGGACTCCGAACAACTTTTGGGTTACCGCATACTAATATCTCTACAACCCTAGCGTCACCGAACCTTGAGTGTGTAGACCCTACGGGTTCGGGAGACACGCAGACATGACCGAGACGACTCTCCAGTCAATAACCAACAGCGGGATCTGGATACCCATGTTGGCTCCCACATGTTCCACGATGATCTCATCGGATGAACCACGATGTCGAGGATTCAATCAATCCCGTATTCAATTCCCTTTGTCAATCGGTACGTTACTTGCCCAAGATTCGATCGTCGGTATCCCAGTACCTCGTTCAATCTCGTTACCGGCAAGTCACTTTACTCGTACCGTAATGCATGATCCCGTGACCAAACACTTGGTCACATTGAGGTCATTATGATGAGGCATTACCGAGTGGGCCCAGAGATACCTCTCCGTCATACGGAGTGACAAATTCCAGTCTCGATCGGTGTCAACCCAACAGATACTTTCGGGGATACCTGTAGTATACCTTTATAGTCACCCAGTTACGTTGTGACGTTTGGTACACCCAAAGCACTCCTACGGCATCCAGGAGTTACACGATCTCATGGTCTAAGGAAATGATACTTGACACTGGAAAAGCTCTAGCAAACGAACTACACGATCTTGTGTTGTGCTTAGGATTGGGTCTTGTCCATCACATCATTCTCCTAATGATGTGATCCCATTATCAATGACATCCAATGTCCATAGTCAGGAAACCGTGACTATCTATTGATCAACGAGCTAGTTAACTAGAGGCTTACTAGGGACATGTTATGGTCTATGTATTCACACATGTATTATGAGTTCCGGATAACACAATTATAGCATGAACAATAGACAATTATCATGAACAAGGAAATATAATAATAATCATTTTATTATTGCCTCTAGGGCATATTTCCAACAGTCTCCCACTTGCACTAGAGTCAATAATCTAGTTACATTGTGATGAATCGAACACCCATAGAGTTCTGGTGTTGATCATGTTTTGCTCGAGGAAGAGGTTTAGTCGACGGATCTGCGACGTTCAGGTCCGTATGCACTTTGCAAATATCTATGTCTCCAGTTTGAATATTTTCACTAATGGAGTTGATGCGACGCTTGATATGCCTGGTCTTCCTGTGAAACCTGGGCTCCTTGGCAAGGGCAATAGCTCCAGTGTTGTCACAGAAGAGAGTCATCAGGCCCGACGCATTGGGAATAACTCCTAGGTCAGTAATGAACTCCTTCACCCAGAATGCTTCTTGTGCTGCCTCCGAGGCTGCCATGTACTCCGCTTCACATGTAGATTCCGCCACGACGCTTTGCTTTCAACTGCACTAGCTGATTGCCTCACCATTCAAAATATACACGTATCCGGTTTGTGACTTAGAGTCATCCAGATCTGTGTTGAAGCTAGCATCGACGTAACCCTTTACGACGAGCTCTCCGTCACCTCCATAGACGAGAAACATATCCTTAGTCCTTTTCAAGTACTTCATGATATTCTTGACCGCTGTCCAATGTTCCATGCCGGGATTACTTTTGTACCTTCCTACCAAACTTACGGCAAGGTTTACATCAGGTCTTGTACACAGCATGGCATACATGATAGACCCTATGGCCGAGGCATAGGGGACGACACTCATCTTTTCTCTATCTTCTGCCATGGTCGGGCATTGAGTTGTGCTCAATCTCACACCTTGTAATACAGGCAAGAACCCCTTCTTGGACTGATCCATATTGAATTTCTTCAATATCTTGTCAAGGTATGTACTTTGTGAAGGAGCAATGAGGCGTCTCGATCTATCTCTATAGATCATGATGCCTAATATATAAGCAGCTTATCCAAGGTCCTTCATTGAAAAACACTTGTTCAAGTAGGCCTTTATGCTTTCCAAGAATTCTATATGAGAAATGCTACGGAGCTCCCACTCACTTTCTTGTAAACGCAGGCTTCTCCATAAGTATGCGTAAACCCAAACGCTTTGATCATCTCATCAAAACGAATGTTCCAACTCCGAGATGCTTGCACCAGCCCATAGATTGAGCGTTGGAGCTTGCACACCTTGTCAGCATTCTTAGGATCGACAAAACCTTCCGGGTGCATCATATACAATTCTTCCTTAAGGAAACCATTAAGGAATGCCGTTTTGACGTCCATTTGCCATATCTCATAATCATAGAATGCGGCAATTGCTAACATGATTCGGACGGACTTCAGCTTCGCTACAGGTGAGAAAGTCTCATCGTAGTCAACCCCTTGAACTTGTCGATAACCCTTAGCGACAAGCCGAGCTTTATAGATGGTCACATTACCATCCGTGTCTGTCTTCTTCTTAAAGATCCATTTATTTTCTATGGCTCGCCGATGAACGGGCAAGTCAGTCAAAGTCCATACTTCATTTTCATACATGGATCCTATCTCGGATTTCATGGCTTCCAGCCATTCGTCGGAATCTGGGCCCGCCATCGCTTCTTCATAGTTCGAAGGTTCACCATTGTCCAACAACATGATTTCCAGGACAGGGTTGCCGTACCACTCTGGTGCAGAACGCGTCCTTGTGGACCTTCGAAGTTCATTAGCAACTTGATCTGAAGTTTCATGATCATCATCATTAACTTCCTCCCTAGTCGGTGCAGACACCTCAGCAACAATTTCTTGAGCTGCGCCACTCTCCGGTTCAAGAGGCAATACTTCATCAAGTTCTACTTTCCTCCCACTTACTTCTTTCGAGAGAAACTCTTTCTCTAGAAAGGATCCATTCTTGGCAACAAAGGTCTTGCCTTCGGATCTAAGATAGAAGTTATACCCAATAGTTTCTTTAGGGTATCCTATGAAGACGCATTTTTCCGATTTGGGTTCGAGCTTTTTAGGTTGAAGTTTCTTGACATAAGCATCGCATCCCCATACTTTCAGAAACGACAGCTTAGGTTTCTTGCCAAACCATAATTCATACGGTGTCGTCTCAACGGATTTCGAAGGAGCCCTATTTAAAGTGAATGCGGCAGTCTCTATAGCATAACCCCAAAATGATAGCGGTAGATCGGTAAGAGACATCATAGATCGTACCATATCCAATAGGGTGCGATTACGACGTTCGGACACACCATTACGCTGTGGTGTTCCAGGCGGCGTGAGTTGTGAAACTATTCCACATTTCCTTAAGTGCGTGCCAAATTCGTGACTCAAATATTCTCCCCCACGATCTGATCATAAGAACTTGATTTTCTTGTCACATTGATTCTCAACCTCACTCTGAAATTCCTTGAACTTTTCAAAGGTCTCAGACTTGTGTTTCATTAAGTAGACATATCCATATCTACCTAATTCATCAGTGAGGGTGAGGACATAACGATAGCCACCGCGATCCTCAACGCTCATTGGACCGCACACATCAGTATGTATGATTTCCAATAAGTTGGTTGCTCGCTCCATTGTTCCGGAGAAAGGAGTCTTGGTCATTTTACGCATGAGGCATGGTTCGCACGTGTCAAATGATTCATAATCAAGAGACTCCAAAAGTCCATCTGCATGGAGTTTCTTCATGCGGTTGACACCAATGTGACCAAGGCGGCAGTGCCACAAGTATGTGGGACATCATTATCAACCTTACATCTTTTGGCATTCACACTATGAATGTGTGTAACATCACGTTCAAGATTAAATAAGAATAAACCATTGACCAGCGGGGCATGACCATAAAACATGTCTCTCATATAAATAGAACAACCATTATTCTCAGATTTAAATGAGTAGCCATCTCGCATTAAACGAGATCCAGATACAATGTTCATGCTCAAAGCTGGTACTAAATAACAATTATTGAGGATTAAAACTAATCCCATAGGTAAATGTAGAGGTAGCGTGCCGACGGCGATCACATCGACCTTGGAACCATTCCCGACGCGCATCGTCACCTCGTCCTTCGCCAGTCTACGTTTATTCCGCAGTTCCTGTTTTGAGTTAGAAATATGAGCAACTGCACCGGTATCAAATACCCAGGAGCTACTACGAGCGCTGGTAAGGTACACATCAATAACATGTATATCACATATACCTTTGGTATTGCCGGCCTTCTTTTCCGCTAAGTACTTGGGGCAATTCCGCTTCCAGTGACCGTTTCCCTTGCAATAAAAGCACTCAGTCTCAGGCTTGGGTCCATTCTTTAACTTCTTCCTGGCAGCTTGCTTACCGGGCGCGGCAACTCCCTTGCCTTCCTTCTTGAAGTTCTTTTTACCCTTGCCTTTCTTGAACTTAGTGGTTTTATTCACCATCAACACTTGATGTTCCTTTTTGATTTCCACCTCCGCTGATTTCAGCATTGAATATACCTCGGGAATGGTATTTTCCATCCCCTGCATATTGAAGTTCATCACAAAGCTCTTGTAGCTAGGTGGGAGCGACTGAAGGATTCTGTCAATGACCGCATCATCCGGGAGATTAACTCCTAGCTGAGACAAGCGGTTATGCAGCACAGACATTTTGAGTATGTGCTCGCTGACAGAACTGTTCTCCTCCATCTTACAGCTATAGAACTTGTCGGAGACTTCATATCTCTCGACCCGGGCGTGAGCTTGGAAAACCATTTTCAGCTCTTGGAACATCTCATATGCTCCGTGTTGCTCAAAACGCTTTTGGAGCCCCGGTTCTAAGCTGTAAAGCATGCCGCACTGAACCAGGGAGTAATCATCACTACGTGTCTGCCAAGCGTTCATAACGTCTTGTTCTGCAGGGAAAACAGGTGCTTCACCTAGCGGTGCATCAAGGACATATGCTTTCCTGGCAGCTATGAGGATAATCCTCAGGTTACGGACCCAGTCCGTGTAGTTGCTGCCATCGTCTTTCAGCTTGGTTTTCTCTAGGAACACGTTGAAGTTGAGGGCAACATTAGCGTGGGCCATTTGATCTACAAGACATATTGCAAAGATTTTAGACTAAGTTCATGATAGTTAAGTTCATCTAATCAAATTATTTAATGAACTCCCACTCAGACATACATCCCTCTAGTCATCTAAGTGATACATGATCCGAGTCAACTAGGCTGTGTCCGATCATCATGTGAGACGGTCTAGTCATCATCGGTGAACATCTTCATGTTGATCGTATCTTCTATACGACTCATGTTCGACCTTTCGGTCTTCCGTGTTCCGAGGCCATGTCTGTACATGCTAGGCTCGTCAAGTCAACCTAAGTGTATTGCATGTGTAAATCTGGCTTACACCCGTTGTATTCGAACGTTAGAATCTATCACACCCGATCATCACGTGGTGCTTCGAAACAACGAACCTTCGCAACGGTGCATAGTTAGGGGGAACACTTTCTTGAAATTATGTGAGGGATCATCTTATTTAAGCTACCGTCATTCTAAGCAAATAATATGTAAAACATGATAAACATCACATGCAATCAAATAGTGACATGATATGGCCAATATCATTTGCTCCTTTTGATCTCCATCTTCGGGGCGCCATGATCATCATCGTCACCGGCATGACACCATGATCTCCATCATCGTGTCTTCACGAAGTTATCTCGTTATCTATTACTTCTACTACTATGGCTAACGGTTTAGCAATAAAGTAAAGTAATTACATGACGTTTATGTTGACACGCAGGTCATAAATAAATTAAGACAACTCCTATGGCTCCTGCCGGTTGTCATACTCATCGACATGCAAGTCGTGATTCCTATTACAAGAACATGATCAATCTCATACATCACATATATCATTCATCACATCCTTTTGGCCATATCACATCACATGGCACATGCTGCAAAAACAAGTTAGACGTCCTCTAATTGTTGTTGCAAGTTTTTACGTGGCTGCTATAGGTTTCTAGCAAGAACGTTTCTTACCTATGCCAAAACCACAACGTGATATGCCAATTTCTATTTACCCTTCATAAGGACCATTTTCATCGAATCCGATCCGACTAAAGTGGGAGAGACAGACACCCGCTAGCCACCTTATGCAACTAGTGCATGTCAGTCGGTGGAACCAGTCTCACGTAAGCGTACGTGTAAGGTCGGTCCGGGCCGCTTCATCCCACTATGCCGCCGAATCAAGATAAGACTAGTAACGGCAAGTAAATTAACAAAATCAACGCCCACAACAACTTGTGTTCTACTCGTGCAAAGAAACTACGCATAGACCTAGCTCATGATGCCACTGTTGGGGAACGTAGCAGAATTTTAAAATTTGCTACGCATCACCAAGATCAATCTATCGAGTCATCTAGCAACGAGGGATAGGGGAGTGCATCTACATACCCTTGTAGATCGCGAGTGGAAGCGTTCAAGAGAACGGGGTTGATGGAGTCGTACTCGTCGTGATCCAAATCACCGATGACCAAGTGCCGAACGGACGGCACCTCCGCGTTCAACACACGTACGGTTGGGAAGACGTCTCCTCCTTCTTGATCCAGCAAGGGGAAGGAGAGGTTGATGGAGATCCAGCAGCACTACGGCGTGGTGGTGGAAGCAGCGGTGATCTCGGCAGGGCTTCGCCATGCTCCAATGAGAGAGAGAGAGAGAGGTGTTACGTGGGGAGAGGGAGGCGCCAGAGACTTGGTGCGGCTGCCCTCTGTCGGTGTACTAGAGTAGGGGTACCCTAGTATCCCGAACTTGTGCACGGGCAGTCGCAGCATCCCGCGGCAGGGCTTGCCGGGTGACCGCCAAGATCCTCCGTGGTCCCTTTGAGACCATTCAAGAACAAAGTACTCAAACCAAGGCCCCGGCAAGAGGAGCTGGCCGGGAAGAAGACAAGACCCCGACAAGAGGAGCTTGCCGGGAAGGCCGTTCAAGGCATTTCAAGGAACTTGCCGCGGTGCACCACGCATTCCGGCAAGGCCCGGTGAGCGACAAGCTCCCGGAAGCGACAAGACAACGGCCGCGGCAAGGCGCTTGCCACGGCGAGCCACCTTTCCACGCCCGCGCTCCAGCACATCCACCCACGTGTCGCTCTGGGGCCCTTCCAGGCGTACGTGGCGGAAGGCTGTGCAGCTAGGGGCGTGCGGTGGCAAGCAGGCGCTGACAAGATAACCATCATGGCAAACGGTGGCATCCCTAGCGGTCCCTTTCGGTACTGTTTAGGCGACACAGATGGGCATTTAAGGCCCTTGTCCCCTGCCGTCAGGGTTAGGTATGATAACACTGTAGCGGGTAGCTGTGCCTACCACAGCACCTTTCCATTTTTGCCCTTTTTGTTGCCACCTGTCGGTAGCCCCTTGAGCATATAAAAGGAGGCCCGTGTGCAACGTAAGGGGGAGGAGAGGGCCAGTTCGGACACTCACGCTCGGTCTTACTAGCTGCTGGTGTGTACTGTAGCACTCCGCGCTCCCGAGCTAGAAATCAATACCAACCACAAAGCAGGAGTAGGGTTTTACGCATCTGTGCGGCCCGAACCTGGGTAAATCGCTCGCGTGCTTCGCCTCGATCTGCTCTTTGCATGACCTCTGCCCCCGCCGAACCGAAAGGGACCCGGCCCGCCGGTCCCATAGGTGCCCGTGGATCTGCACCCCGGCATCTTTGGCGTGCCAGGTAGGGGGCGTCGAAGTCGTGTGAACCAGATCCGGCGTTCTCGCGGGCCAGATCTTCATCATCTTCATCAACATGCCGCCGAAGAAGAATGTTTCGGAGGCAGCTGCTCCGTCCGGGCCGAGCCAACCGCCGCCGGAGCAAACGGTCGGTGGGGCAGACGCCGGCGGAAGAACGGGTGTCGACGAGGGAGCTCGCGGTGCTGCCAGGTCCAAGGACAAGGCTGCGTTGCCCATCGGCGGCGTAGCCGGCTCCCACAATGACCGGGCGCACTCCAAGACCTCGGCGTCCGTGCATGCACCGCGCCCATCTCAGGAGGCGCGGGACCGGCAGCGTCATGGTACTCACGGTACCATGCGTTCGCTAGATCAAGATCGAGCTGGTGGATCTCGGAGCGCTCAAGACCACCATGCACGTCAACAAGACAGCGCGAGTGACACACAGTCACCCGGACGGGATGCTGCTCCTTCTAACGTAGTTAGAAGTCCGAGCATATCCCGCTCCTCGCACCGTTCGCCACCGCCACCCGCCACCGCAGCAGAAGCTCTGGCGCGGGCTCAGCTGCTCCTAGACTACCCTCCAGCGGCGGACAAGATCGACGACTGGAGGGCCACTATCCAGAGTCTCATCGGCTTCGCCAACGGCGACACTCCACGGCAGCCGAGCACGTCGCAGCCGCAACGAGTCAGCCAGGCACGAACCGGTGGCGACAAGACCGGTGGGGGTGCAACCTCTGTGCACTCCCCACCCCAAAGGCCAAGATCGCCGACTCGCCGGATACACCTCGACAGCGACTCCACCGCGTCGTCAGATCCGCGAGCTCGTCGCGATCAGCGCCAAGTTCTTCAAGAACGACAGCAGGAAGACGCTCGTACTCGCATCGAGCGCCGAAGAGAAGCGCGACGTCAGTCGGACCAGCGCGCTGGGCCCTCTGTTGACATGCATGCGCCAGGGGAACCAGGCGACTTGCCGTACACGGTAGGTTGCCCTGCGTTCACTCGTGAGCTGCGGCAAGTCCAGTGGCCCAGTACGAAGAATTTCAAACCAGATGTACCAGAGAAGTACGACGGCAAGTCGCATCCGTCGGAGTTCCTCAGCATCTACACCATCGCGGTGCAGGCTGCTGGGGGGCGGGACGACAAGATCCTTGCCAACTACTTCCCGTTGGTTCTCAAACCCAACGTCAGGTCCTGGCTCATGCACTTGCCGGACAACTCCATATCCTCCTGGGCTGATCTATGCCATCAGTTTGTCGGCGCCTTTACAGGCGGCCACAAACCTCATGGCCAAGAGAGTGATCTTCATCTGATCGTCCAGAAGGAAGGAGAGCCCCTGCGCAAGTACATTCAGAGGTTCAGCCGTGTACAGTACAACATCCCAGACGTCCACCCCGCCGCGGTCATCAGCGCGTTCCATCAGAACGTGCCTAACCGCAGGATGCGGGAGGAGATGGCGATGCGCAGGATTAGAGACGTCAGTGAGCTGTACGCCCTGGACGACAAATGTGCGCGTGCTGAGGAAGGGAGGAGACTCCCCGGAGAGAAGACCGGAGCGGAAGGATCTGACAGTGAAGATGCTGCCCCGGCAAAGAAAAACCGGCAGCGCAACAACAGGAAGAAGCAGAACAAAGAGGTGCTGGTCGTTGAGCAGTCCGGCAGCGACGGCGGCGCCAAGCGAGCCAAGGTCAGTAGCCCCGGCAAGGAGGTTGCCGCGTGCGCCAACTGCCAGGCTGTGGCAGCCGCCGACAAGCAGGACGGCTCCGGCAACCAATACTGCAAGATCCACCGCACCAAGGGCCATGACCTCCAGAGCTGCCGAAAGGTCGAGCAGCTTGTCCAGCAGCAAAAAGCTGAGTACGAGTGGCGCGACAAGGAGAGGGCCCAAGGGGGTGCTGGAGAATCCGGCAAGAAGCGCGCCGGACAGGGAGGACGCCGCGGCAAGGCCAAGCAGCGGCAAGGAGACAGACCCCCCCGCGGTCGCGACAAGGATGAAGACGACGACGACAGCGACGAAGACATGGATGATGTTGAGACCAGTGAGCAGGAGTTTCAGAAAGCCACAGAGGTCTTGTGTGTTGACGGTGGTGCTTCTCTGCATACCTCACACCGCCGACTCAAACAGTGGGTGCGGGAAGTTAATGCAGCAGAACCACCTATCGAATCACGCAAGCTTCTGAAGTGGTCCAGCGCGCCTATCATCTTCGACATTGAGGATCACCCTGATCGCACAACTGCAGTCGGGTGTTTGCCGATGTTGGTATCACCAACTATCCGCAACCTCAAAGTCACCAAGATGCTAGTTGACGGCGGGGCCGGCTTAAACCTGATCTCCTCCGCTGTACTCCAAAAACTCCAAATCCCTGACAGCGAGCTCGAAGAGACCGGTACATTCCAAGGAATCAATCCGGGAAGGAGCAAGCCGAAGGGGAAGGTCACGCTACCGGTAACATTTGGCAGCGAGCTAAACTTCAGGACTGAGAAGGTCACATTCGACGTTGCCGATATTCCATTGCCTTACAATGGGATACTTGGCCGTCCAGCACTCGCCAAGTTCATGGCAGCCTCTCACTACGCATATAACATGCTGAAGATGCCAGGCCCGATAAGCGTCATCTCTGTCCCTGGCGACAAGAAGGATGCTCTTATCTGTGCCGACAAGATCTACCGGGAAGCAGCAGCCACGGCAGATCGCAATCCACTTGCCGCTGAAGCTCCCGGGGGGAAGAAGATCAAGTCCGGAAAGAGTTCTGATGCCCACTCCGGCAAGCGCACCTCTTCAGAGTGCTGCGCTGCCGTCGAGGACGCACCATCGAGCTCCACCGGCAAGTGCAAGAAGACGATGGCGGCTCCGCCAGAGACGAAGAAGGTGCCCGCCAAGGAGGACGGCACTGGTGGTACCTTCACCATCAGTGCCATGCTTGACCCTAAATAGGAAAGCGCGCTCGTTGCTTTCCTGCGGGCGAATGCCGACGTGTTTGCGTGGCAACCGTCTGACATCCCCGGTGTTCCCAGGAAAGTGATTGAGCACCACCTTGCCGTTTGTCCTCATGCGCGGCCCATCAAGCAGAAAATCAGGAAGCAAGCAGTGGAGCGCCAAGAATTCATTACAGAAGAGATCAAGAAACTGGAAGCAGCAGGCCTTGTCAGAGGAGTGCTCCATCACACGTGGTTGGCCAATCCTGTAGTCGTGCGCAAGGCAAATGGGAAATGGAGACTTTGTATCGATTTCACCGATGTTAACAAAGCTTGTCCCAGAGACCCATTTCCTTTGCCGCGCATTGACCAGATTGTTGACTCCACCGCCGGATGTGATTTGCTTTCATTTCTTGACGCATACTCAGGATATCATCAGATCTTCATGGCAGAAGAGGATGAGGAGAAGACCGCATTTATTACTCCATGTGGCACGTACTATTTCGTACGGATGCCTTTCGGATTAAAAAATGCTGGTTCGACATTTGCAAGAGTAGTCCATGTTGCTCTTGAGCCGCAAATACACAGAAATGTGGAAGCCTACATGGATGATATAGTGGTCAAGAGCAAGGACAGGGCAACCCTGATTCAAGATTTAGACGAGACCTTTGCAAATCTGCGCAAGATCAGCCTCAAGCTCAACCCAGAGAAGTGTGTGTTTGGAGTTCCCTCCGGCAAGCTTCTCGGGTTCTTCGTGTCTCAGCGGGGAATTGAAGCCAATCCCGACAAGATCAAGGCCATTGAGCAGATTGAAGCACCAAAGCACGTCAAGGATGTACAGAGACTTGCCGGTTGTGTGGCTGCTCTCAGCAGGTTTATCTCTCGGTCTGCTGAGCGCGCCCTGCCGTTTTTCAAATTATTGAAAAAGGAAGGTCCAATGAAATGGACTCCGGAAGCGGAGGTTGCGCTGCAAGACCTGAAGAGATTCCTCCCCTCCAATACTTGTCGCACCTAAACCACAAGAGAAGTTGCTGCTGTACATAGCGGCAACCAATCAAGTGGTTAGTGCTGCGTTAGTGGCAGAGAGGGAGGCAGATGAAGAGCCAGCAACCGCGGCAAGCGCATCCAGCGACAAGCAGGGAGCTTCCCCGACAAGCTCTGGTCCCGACAAAGATGGATCTGCGCAGATACACGACGAGATACACAAGAAGATGGTGCAGCGCCCAGTTTACTTTGTCAGTTCCCTTCTGCAGGGGGCTAGGTCAAGGTACTCTGGTGTGCAGAAATTGCTTTTCGGCCTTCTCATGGCCTCGAGAAAGCTGCGCCATTACTTCCAAGCACATGAGATCACAGTTGTCACTCGCTTTCCGCTGAAGAGGATACTGCAGAATCCCGAAGCGACAGGCAGGATTGCTGAGTGGGCACTGGAACTGTCAAGCTTTGGCCTCAAGTTTGAAAGCACTTCAACTATCCAGAGCAGAGCATTGGCAGAATTTATAGCAGAATGGATGCCAACACCAGACGAAGAAATTCCAGAAACAAGCATCCCCGACAAGGAAGCAAGCAAAGAGTGGCTGATGTACTTTGACGGTGCCTTTTCGCTGCAAGGCGCCGGCGCTGGTGTGCTGCTTATCGCACCCACCGGAGAGCACCTCAAGTACGCAGTCCAGATGCACTTTCCCAAGGAGCAAGCAACAAACAATACTGCAGAGTATGAGGGATTGCTTGCCGGTCTCAGGATCGCGGCAGACCTTGGGATCAAGAAGCTCATTGTCAGGGGTGACTCACAGCTTGTCGTCCGCCAAGTAAACACGAATTATCAGAGTCCGTTGATGGAGGCTTACATCGACGAAGTGAGAAAGCTACAAGAGCACTTTGACGACCTACAAATGGAGCATGTTCCAAGAGCTCACAACGCCATTGCTGATGGCCTGTCAAAGTGTGCCACACTTAAGTTACCTGTGGAACCAGGGATCTTTGTGCTCAAGCTGACTCAGCCGTCCGTAACGCCATCAACTGGACAGAGCAAGAAGAGGAAGTTGGTTTCTGGTGACTATTTGCCGGAAGAGCTTCCCGAAGCCGCCGCCAAGAAGGTCCCCAAGATCGACGCCAAGAGTGCTGAGGAGCAGTCTGCTCCGGCAGACCCGAGGGTTTGTTCCGTTGAAGCAGAAGCTCCCAGCAAGTTTTGCTCCGGCAAGCTTTCCGGGGAACGTCACGCTCCGGCAGAGCCGCAGGTTCTTGCCGTAGAAGCGGATGTTCCCGCAGCAGTCCCCAAGATCAACACCAAGAGCGCTGAGGAGCAAGATGCTCCGGCAAGCCCTAGAGTTTGTTCCGTTGAAGCAGAAGCTCCCGACCAGTTTTGCTCTGGCAAGCTTGTCGGGGAACATCAAGCTCCGGCAGAGCCGCAGGTTCTTGCCGTGGAAGCGGATGTTCCCGCAGCAGCAGATTTGCCTTTAGTCCTTGTTGTCGAGCCACAAGCTCCAGCATGGGCACAGCAGATTGTCCATTTCCTTCAGACAGGAGAGCTTCCCGAAGAGCAAGAAGAAGCCGAAAGAGTAGCCCGGCAGTCAAGTATGTACCAGTTCGTCGACAAGACACTGTACAGAAAAAGACTCAACGGTGTGAAATTGAAGTGTATTCACCGGGAAGATGGACAAAAGCTGTTGGCAGAGATACATGGAGGCATATGTGTTGGAAATATGCCCTAGAGGCAATAATAAATTAGTTATTATTATATTTCCTTGTTCATGATAATCGTTTATTATCCATGCTATAATTGTATTCATAGGAAACTCACATACATGTGTGGATACATAGACAACACCATGTCCCTAGTGAGCCTCTAGTTGACTAGCTCGTTGATCAATAGATGGTTACAGTTTCCTAACCATGGACATTGGATGTCATTGATAACGGGATCACATCATTAGGAGAATGATGTGATGGACAAGACCCAATCCTAAGCCTAGCACAAAGATCGTGTAGTTCGTATGCTAAAGCTTTTCTAATGTCAAGTATCATTTCCTTAGACCATGAGATTGTGCAACTCCCGGATACCGTAGGAATGCTTTGGGTGTATCAAACGTCACAACGTAACTGGGTGGCTATAAAGGTGCATTACAGGTATCTCCGAAAGTGTTTGTTGGGTTGGCACGAATCGAGACTGGGATTTGTCACTCCGTGTAAACGGAGAGGTATCTCTGGGCCCACTCGGTAGGACATCATCATATGCGCAATGTGACCAAGGAGTTGATCACGGGATGATGTGTTACGGAACGAGTAAAGAGACTTGCCGGTAACGAGATTGAACAAGGTATAGGGATACCGACGATCGAATCTCGGGCAAGTACAATACCGCTAGACAAAGGGAATTGTATACGGGATTGATTGAGTCCTTGACATCGTGGTTCATCCGATGAGATCATCGTGGAACGTGTGGGAGCCAACATGGGTATCCAGATCCCGCTGTTGGTTATTGACCGGAGAACGTCTCGGTCATGTCTGCATGTCTCCCGAACCCGTAGGGTCTACACACTTAAGGTTCGGTGACGCTAGGGTTATGAAGATATGTATATGCAGTAACCCGAATATTGTTCGGAGTCCCGGATGAGATCCCGGACGTCACGAGGAGTTCCAGAATGGTCCGGAGGTAAAGAATTATGTATAGGAAGTGCTGTTTCGGCCATCGGGACAAGTTTCGGGGTTATCGGTATTGTACCGGGACCACCGGAGGGGTCCCGGGGGCCCACCGGGTGGGGCCACCTGTCCCGGGGGGCCACATGGGATGTAAGGGGTGCGCCTTGGCCTAGATGGGCCAAGGGCACCAGCCCCAAAAGCCCATGCGCCTAGGGTTCCACATAAGGGAAGAGTCCCAATGGTGGAAGGCACCTCTAGGTGCCTTGGGGGGGAGGGAAACCTCCCCTTGGCTGCCGCACCTAGGAGATTGGATCTCCTAGGCTGGCGCACCACCCCCCCTTGGCCCTCCTATATATAGTGGGGGAGAGGAGAGACTTCATATACCAGCCCCTGGCGCCTCCCTCTCTCCCCGTTACGTCTTTCTCTCGTAGTATAGGCGAAGCCCTGCTACTGTGACGCCCTGCATCTTCCACCACGCCGTCGTGCTGCTGGATCTCCATCAACCTCTCCCTCCTCCTTGCTGGATCAAGGCATGGGAGACGTCTCCGTTCCGTACGTGTGTTGAACGCGGAGGTGCCGTCCATTCGGCACTAGGATCATCGGTGATTTGAATCACGATGAGTACGACTCCATCAACCCCGTTCACTTGAACGCTTCCGCTTAGCGATCTACAAGGGTATGTAGATGCACTCTCCTTCCCCTCGTTGCTGGTTTCTCCATAGATAGATCTTGGTGATACGTAGGAAAATTTTGAATTTCTGCTACGTTCCCCAACAATATGTGGTCACCACATTGGCGCAAGAGCACTTGTCGGTAAAGCTTTCCGGCAAGGTTTCTTCTGGCCAACAGCCCTCCAGGATGCAACTGCACAAGTAACCAAGTGTGAAGCGTGCCAGTTCCATTCCAAGCAGATACACCAACCAGCTCAAGCTCTCCAGACGATCCCTTTATCCTGGCCATTTTCGGTCTGGGGGCTCGACATCCTCGGCCCCTTTCCCCGAGCTGTCGGGGGCTTTGAGTACTTGTACGTTGCAATCGACAAGTTCACAAAGTGGCCGGAAGTGGAACCAGTGAGGAAGGTGACAGCACAGTCAGCCGTCAAGTTCTTCAGGTCGATTGTTTGCCGCTTCGGGATCCCTAACAGGATAATCACCGACAACGGCACGCAATTTACGAGCCGCACCTTCATGTAGTACGTCCAAGATCTTGGCGCCAAGGTCTGCTTCGCTTCTGTTGCTCACCCGAGAAGCAACGGTCAAGCAGAGAGGGCAAATGCTGAAGTGCTGCGCGGGCTCAAGACCAGAACTTTTGACAAGCTGCACAAGTGCGGAAGAAACTGGATCGAGGAGCTGCCGGTGGTTCTTTGGTCGATCAGAACGACGCCAAATCGAGCCACTGGACAGGCACCTTTTGCTCTAGTCTATGGAGCAGAAGCAGTTAACCCCACGGAACTCGTATACGGGTCACCTCGAGTGCTCGCTTATGATGAGCTCGAGCAAGAGCGGCTGCGACAAGATGATGCGCTGCTCCTTGAGGAAGACCGTCTTCAGGCTGCTGTGCGAGCTGCTCGCTACCAGCAAGCTTTGCGCCGCTACCATAGCCGCAAAGTTAACGCCAGAAGTCTCGAGGAAGGCGACCTTGTTCTTCGGCGCGTTCAGTCCGCCAAGAATTGCAACAAGTTGACGCTGAAGTGGGAAGGCCCTTACCGGGTGAAGCGAGTCACAAGGCCTGGCGCTGTCCGCCTTGAGACCGAAGATGGCGTACCAGTGAGCAACTCCTGGAACATCGAGCATCTTCGTAAGTTTTACCCGTAAGGCGCGGTTGTCGGACCCTGTCCGGCAACCACCCTTTTGTACAAGTCTTGCCGCTGTTGCATGTAATCCTTTGTACAAAGCCAGGCGCAGACCCTGAGCACAAGTAAATGAAGCGCTGACACCCCGGGGTTATAGCATGCATGCTAGGTCGAGTCTCGTCCTTGGTTAGGGTTGATAGTGCCTAACAACGGCTAACCCCTAGCTTAGAGGTCGAGTGTCCGTCCCTTTGCTTTTCCTTCGTTCGCAGGGCTCGCATATCCTGGCCAAACCGCTTGAGGACGAAAAGGAGAAGAAGGGCGCGCCGGCACCTGGGCCCCGGCTAGCCAGTGTTGCTGGGGGCTGCGAGTGCCAAGATTCATCCACGGCAAGCCAGAGTTGCCGGGGGCTGCGATATCAGATAAGTCTTTCGTCTCTCATCATGCATCCTCTTATGGACTGGGGAATGCGAAACCGCGTTTCTTCCCGAAAACTGCCGTGCTCCCTCAACTCTAGGCCCTGGGGCTCGTCCCCGGGGCCAAGTTTGGTCGTAGTCGCGGCAGCAAAGGGATGAAACGAGGACGCCGCACCCACCTCGTTCCCGCCTCCGTCAAAGGCGTGAGAAAGGTCGAGCGACGTGGGAAGGCGGCAGGGCCTATTGCCGGGAGATGGAATGTCTGTCCGAGGGATACCAAGGATTTGCTCCTTGGCGTGGGTTCAACCCGCGAGACAAATAACCCGGCAAGCATCCCCTTTTCATTAAAAAACATCCCACTCAGGTACAGTCCATAGAGGATGAAAAACATGAAAGAGAGGACTACAAGTTTTAGATGCAGCTAAGGCCCGAAGGCTTACAAATTAAAAAGATAAGATGCCCGTAATCCCTTTCCTGTCCCTCTGTTCAGGAGGTAGGTCAAGGAGGCGAAAAGGGCAAAAGGGGCGCCTAGGCGAGCTACAGGTGCCAGAAGACACCAAGAGAACATCCCGGGGGCCGTTCGAAGGCTGGACGGTGATGGCGGCGCCGGAAGCGGGGCTCGAAGACAGGGCGGCAGGACGTCAGCACGCTGTCGAGGGCACCACGCCCTCGTACACCGACCTGACGGCCTTGCCGCCATCCCTCTTCCCCTTCCGCAGCCTCCCTACGCCAGCCGCCCAAGGAGACGACCCCGGGGAGTTCAAGGAGCCGGCGACACGGATGATGGGGTCACCGGTGCCGCGCGAAGCGTCGCCCGACACCTAGTCGGACCTGCCATCCCGCCGCCCGTTACCCTCATCGTCGCTGTCGCTCTCCTCTTCGTCACTCTCGCTCGGGGGGGAGCCTTCACTATCGGAGGAGCTGTCCACGCAGCACTTCGCCCGAGTGCCGAAGCACCCGAAGACCTTGACGGAGAGGAGATCGCCCTCCATTAACTTAAAATGGAGGGTAAACCCCTCCATCAGGCTGTGGATACGGGCGAACGTCTTCCACCCTCGATCAAGATACATCACATTAGGGGCTGGGAATACAACGCGGACTCGCGTGCCGCTGATCCCACAGCCCCTCATGTGCAGTCTCAGTGTCTCGGGCGGGTCCAACTCCATCGCGCTCGCAAACGGAGCTGGAAGCCGGAGGCGACGATGAGGCGCCCGACGCAGCTTGACGAAGAACTCGCAAGGGTCGTCCCCTATATGGACCGCCGTGGGGAGAGGAACCGCCGGCGGAGGCGAAGCTGGCGCGCCGCCCCGTCCGCCTCTTCCCCGAGCGCCTCGACCTCGTCCTTGACCTCGTCCATGACCTCGCCCCTTCCCTCTTCCCCTTATGGCTGGCTCTGCCACCACGGGCGCGGGAGAGGGAAGGGTGCGCTGTCTGGCGGCGACCCTCGCCGCCACCGATGAAGGGCCAGGGTTCCCTTTCTCCATGGCGAATGAGAGAAAGGGGAGCAGAAGCTGAAGAAAGGAGGAGATGAGAGAGTGCGGGCTTCTGTGCTCCCCTCCCGCTCTTTTTAAAGGAGCGAGGTGGGGGCTCGGCCGCCCCGCTCAGCGAATCAAGGCACGGGAAGAGCAGGGAGTCGGGGCCGACCCGCTGCCTCTGCTCGCAACGGCCCAGTTTCCCGCTTCCACCGTCCGCGACCCCAAGCGCATGGGAGCCGCGTGGCGGGGATGCAGAACCGAGGCGACGAATGAGGCAGCCTCGCCCCACCCCGTGATCGCGGGGAGTGGGCGCCTCGAAAACCGTGCACCGGCCCCGTCCAGTAAATGCACCGAGGGCGTGGACCATCCCCTTCATCATGGCCTGACGCATGCTCGCGGGGCTTAGCCCCGCGCACACCGCCCACGTCACCCACGACGCCGCGTTTGACGCGTGCCGTTCTGGGCGTGCGCGGTGGAAGCGGAGAGATATGCGGCGTGACCTAGGCCGCGCGTTCCCGTGCACTGTTTTGGGCCTGGCCCAACAGCGCTCGGCACCGTGTCTGGCCCAGGCCCGGGGGCTCCTGTCGGTGTACTAGAGTAGGGGTACCCTAGTATCCCGAACTTGTGCACGGGCAGTCGCAGCATCCCGCGGCAGGGCTTGCCGGGTGACCGTCAAGATCCTCCGTGGTCCCTTTGAGACCATTCAAGAACAAAGTACTCAAACCAAGGCCCCGGCAAGAGGAGCTGGTCGGGAAGAAGACAAGACCCCGGCAAGAGGAGCTTGCCGGGAAGGCCGTTCAAGGCATTTCAAGGAACTTGCCGCGGTGCACCACGCATTCCGGCAAGGCCCGGTTAGCGACAAGCTCCCGGAAGCGACAAGACAACGGCCGCGGCAAGGCGCTTGCCGCCGCGAGCCACCTCTCCACGCCCGCGCTCCAGCACATCCACCCACGTGTCGCTCTGGGGCTCTTCCAGGCGTACGTGGCGGAAGGCTGTGCAGCTAGGGGCGTGCGGTGGCAAGCAGGCGCTGACAAGATAACCATCGTGGAAAACGGTGGCGTCCCTAGCGGTCCCTTTCGGTACTGTTTAGGCGACACAGACGGGCATTTAAGGCCCTTGTCCCCTGCCGTCAGGGTTAGGTATGATAACACTGTAGCGGGTAGCTGTGCCTACCACAGCACCTTTCCATTTTTGCCCTTTTTGTTGCCACCTGTCGGTAGCCCCTTGAGCATATAAAAGGAGGCCCGTGTGCAACGTAAGGGGGAGGAGAGGGCCAGTTCGGACACTCACGCTCGGTCTTGCTAGCTGCTGGTGTGTACTGTAGCACCCCGCGCTCCCGAGCTAGAAATCAATACCAACCACAAAGCAGGAGTAGGGTTTTACGCATCCGTGCGGCCCGAACCTGGGTAAATCGCTCGCGTGCTTCGCCTCGATCTGCTCTTTGCGCGACCTCCGCCCCCGCCGAACCGAAAGTGACCCGGCCCGCCAGTCCCATAGGTGCCCGTGGATCTGCACCCCGGCACCCTCCCTCCCCCCCACTATATATAGGGCCCCTAGGGGGGCGCCGGCCCTAGGAGATCCAATCTCCAAGGGGGGGGGGGGCGGCGGCCAAGGGGGGCTTGCCCCCCAAGTCGAGTGGGGCGCCCCCCACCCCTAGGGTTTCCAACCCTAGGCACAGGGGGAGGCCCATGGGGGGCGCACCAGCCCACCAAGGGCTGGTTCCCCTCCCACTTCAGCCCATGGGGCCCTCCGGGATAGGTGGCCCCACCCGGTGGACCCCCGGGACCCTTCCGGTGGTCCCGGTACAATACCGATTACCCCTGAAACTTTCCCGATGGCCGAAACTGGACTTCCTATATATAAATCTTCACCTCCGGACCATTCCGGAACTCCTCGTGATGTCTGGGATCTCATCCGGGACTCCGAACAACTTTCGGGTTACCTCATACTAATATCTCTACAACCCTAGCGTTACCGAACCTTAAGTGTGTAGACCCTACGGGTTCGGGAGACACGCAGACATGACCGAGACGACTCTCCGGTCAATAACCAACAGCGGGATCTGGATACCCATGTTGGCTCCCACATGTTCCACGATGATCTCATCGGATGAACCACGATGTCGAGGATTCAATCATTCCCGTATTCAATTCCCTTTGTCAATCGGTACGTTACTTGCCCGAGATTCAATCGTCAGTATCCCAATACCTCGTTCAATCTCGTTACCGGCAAGTCACTTTACTCATACCGTAATGCATGATCCCGTGACCAAACACTTGGTCACATTGAGGTCATTATGATGATGCATTAACGAGTGGGCCCAGAGATACCTCTCCGTCATACGGAGTGACAAATTCCAGTCTCGATCTGTGTGAACCCAACAGATACTTTCGGGGATACCTGTAGTATACCTTTATAGTCACCCAGTTACGTTGTGACGTTTGGTACACCCAAAGCACTCCTACGGCATCCGGGAGTTACACGATCTCATGGTCTAAGGAAATGATACTTGACATTGGAAAAGCTCTAGCAAACGAACTACACGATCTTGTGCTGTGCTTAGGATTGGGTCTTGTCCATCACATCATTTTCCTAATGATGTGATCCCGTTATCAATGACATCCAATGTCCATAGTCAGGAAACCGTGACTATCTATTGATCAACGAGCTAGTTAACTAGAGGCTTACTAGGGACATGTTATGGTCTATGTATTCACACATGTATTATGATTTCCGGATAACATAATTATAGCATGAACAATAGACAATTATCATGAACAAGGAAATATAATAATAATCATTTTATTATTGCCTCTAGGGCATATTTCCAACACATACAACTCAATCTGGCCACAGGCACCCAACACATGAGAGCAAGGTAGGTGGAACAACTTCGATTTGTTGCATGTACACTCACACGTTGGATAAACTTCCGTTCCAATTTTTACCTCGTGTGTCTTCACCTCATGTCCAGAACCAAAACCATCGGTAGGAAGTTGAACATCATACCTCCTTTCTTGATTCCCTATGAGTCTGACAGTGTGCTTCTTTGCTTTCTCTATCTTCTTTGCCATGTATTCCATGACACGGCTACAATAAGGTGTGTTCTGATTATCTTCAATATGCTTCTTTGCTAACTCGTGCCTTTCTCTAAAATATCTCAAAGTGCCATGGAATACAACCTCCACAATAGCTGTGAGTGGCAATGCTCTATTCCCTCTCAGCACAAAGTTATACACCTCTGCAAGATTGGTTGTCATGTGGCCATACCTAGCTCCATGGGTGTCGTGCAACAAAGACCAATTCACTGGAGGCTCTTTCTCTATCCACTCAGAAAAATTCTTTATTGCCCTTCCCTTCTTTCTCTTAGTATTAGGAGGGTCAATTGCTGGCAAGTCACAGACCTACTGGCTCCTCTAGCTCCATGATGAGTGCTGCTAATTTAACCTGATCTTCTTCCATTTTCTTCCTCGTACGGACCCGCTTCTTAGTAAACTCATCTAGTTTTGACCAAACAAATCCGTATTTGCACTGCTGGCTCTGCTTGCATAATTTTTTGAACAAGTTCATCAACCGCTTGTTCTTGAACTATGAGAAAAAATTAGCCCCAAGATGGCACATGCACCACCGGCTCTGCAAGTCTCTCCAAGGTGTTGGTTCGTCAACTGTTGGATTACGTAGTGTCTTCACGACCTTCAATATACCAGCATGTCTGTCATGAATGACACACACGTTTGGTCGGTCCTTCACGATGGCAATTTTCACTTGCCGGAAGAACCATACCCAGCTGGGAAAGTTCTCACCCTCCACAAATGCCATGGCAAGTAGGATGATTTGATTGTTCCCGTCCACAACAATAGCAGCCAGGATTTTCCCTCTATACTGACCGGGCAGGAATGTACCATCCACAAACATAGCAGGAGGACAATGCCGGAAAGCTTCGATGCATATAGCGAAAGAGAAGAACACTCGTTTCAACACCTTGAAATCTGGTATACTCAGCAACCTCATGTGTTGTACGTTCACATAAGTGTCGGGATTCCTCTCCTTCAGTATGCCAAGGAGACGAACAACATTATCATATGAGTCGAAGAACGTCCCAAACCTTTTCTCCATAGCCTTCTGCTTAGCCCTCCAAGCCTTCCCATAAGGAATGACATAATTCCATCTGACCTTCACTGCTATCTGGATGTGCTTTGCTTCCATATCTTTCTTCTCTACTATCTCAGTATACATGAGTTGCGCAATGGGAGTTGAAGTTAGGTTCGGATGCTTCACCAGTAGGTTCTTCCTCACACAATTATGTGGGACGACATTGGTGACAACCCAGTGGACGTCATACTTCAGCATGTGCCCGTGCACCTTCCCAGGACAACCTGTTTCAACACATTTCACGGTATAGTTTGTTGGACTTGATATGTGTGTACGGAAAACTCTTTGCGTAGACATAGCCCACTTTATCATCGCATACTTCAATTTTTTTCTTTGTATCAAACATAGTCCCTATCTGCACTTGGTTCAGATTATACTGCCATGGAGTCTCATGGCCATCGTTGACCGTAAGGCCGGTGGATATGTCTTGATCCCATGCAAAAGGAATCGGTACCTCCACTTCATCCTCAGAATTTTCAGAATCCAGTTCCTCCGCCAATCCATCCTCGTCCTCTTCCTCCATCACCCTCCACATTTCATCCCCTTCCTCATCCCCATCAACAAAACCAGAACCAGCTAATATTGTCGACTGGTTACTCTGCCCAGTATCAGGACCACAAACATTGTGTGGCACATAGTCCGACTCTTTCTCGGGTTGGCTAGCATTCACATCTTGTGGTTGTGACCCGGATAAAACAATCTCGTTAGCCACTTCACTGCCTTGGCCGGGTTCATACCCCATGTGGAGTTGTACAGTATTCTCCTCCTTCGGCACAGGTTGCACAAGTGCATATGGGTGGATTCTTCGGTCTCGGCAACGTCTTAACAGGGACAACCAATGTCGGCTCCTATCTATCGCATCAACTCCCACTTGACATTTTTACAGGATTTGGTCCACAATGCATGAATACTGACGGAACATACTTCAGGATCCAGCCCGAAACTAGTTGTCAACCAGTACTTCAAGTGTCTAATGTCCAGTCTATCTGGGTCTGCTAGTGTCATGATGCCATTTTTAAACTTGCTACGATCAACCCCCAACTCATTATATCGAACATTATCAACGCCGTACTAAACAGTTAGATTTACTGATTCAGACATTTTCACCTGTCAGACATTGTCATCTTCTCATTAATCACAACGAACACTAATATTACCCGCTACACTAAATAAAATCCGCTAAATGCCACCACATAAAAATTTACACTAACACAATTTTTATTATCCGCTATACTAACACAATTATTATTATCCGCTACACTAACACAATTATTACTCTGCTAAAATTCCACCACATACAAATTAACACTACAATTCGCAATCTAATTTATCTACACTAACTAAACTATACAAGTCAGAGAAAATTTGTGAGGACATGATTATACCTTAGCGGAGGTTCTTGCACCACCGAACAATGACAACACCACCGCCGCCCCTCGACGACCGGAGGTTCAACTCCGGATACAACCCAAGCTGCACCTCCTCCTCACCACCTCCTCCTCCACAGTTGCTGCTCCTCCTCGCCACCACCTCCTTCTCCACTGCACCTCCTCCACCCCACCATGGCTCCTCCTTCCTAAATGCACAAAAAACTATCCCATAGCAAAAAAAACCACCATAGGCCATCGGAGAATGCCATGATCTATCTATTCTGTGCCTTGGATGTGAAAATGGGTGGAAAACGGAGGAGATCGACGCGGGTTGGCTTCGTCTACAGAGAAGCTACAGAGAAGAACGAGAGAACGAGAGACAGAGGAGAGCATGGGAGGAAGGAGATGAGCGCGATGCTTATCCAGACCTTTTTGGTCGAGCGTCGACCGAAAAGCTCTGCGGCCGCTGGTAGGCCGAAAACAGGCCTTTTCGGTTGCGCGTAGGTCGAAGCTACTATTTTCGGCCAGCCCAGCACCGACGCCACCTCTTCGGCCCAGGTAGGCCTCTGTTTGGCCCAGGGAAGGCCGAAAAGCCCTTTTCGGCCAAGTGGAGGCCGACAAGGTCATACTTTTGATTTTTTTGCATTGTCTGCTATAGTTTCCGAAATTGCTATAAAAAGTGATAGTTCTGAAAAACTATCTTGTACCATGGGTGAGTTGTATTACCATTTGCACCATCGGTGAGCTGTATCTGGCGCTGGCATCACATTCTTGATTGCAACCTTTATTGCCCGGTTCTGATTTGTAGTACAGAAAAATTTCAACCATTAAATTACCATACATGCTTTTAATGTTTTTGTACCAATGATGCAAACATGAATACAATACACATATTACTACCTGTCAAAATTGTCACCGGTGCTTTCCCGTCCATCATACATATGAACTCTTTAAAAACCCACTTGAAACTTTCAACCTGTTCGTCTTTGAGTAAGACACCTAGAAGTATGATACTCTGGAAATGATTGTTCACACCTACAAACAGCCCAAACTGCCAAACAGCAATATCATATAGGTTAGTCCGATACGTGGTGTCGAATGTAACCACATCACCAAAGTAAATGTACTGGTCTCGACTACCACCATTACTCCACACCAAGTTCTTAATACGGCTATCTGTATCACTTTGCACTCTGAACCATCTCTCCACATGTTAATGTGAACGAGTTATTACGTGTTACCCTGTGCTCAGTTATGTACCATTCATTGTCCGATGGTCGCAACAGCTTGATCAGAGCTGGACACTCATAGCGACATGATCTACTGTTCTCAGACGTTGGCCAACCTTGCGTGCTCTGAAAATGGTAGCATAAGCAGTTTGCTCTGAAAATGCAAATGATATGTCCTCTGTCCATTGGAAGAATTACATACTAAGCAGCCGCACACTATTTTTTTGGAAATGGAGTTTTACCCCCGGCCTCTGCATCATAATGATGCATGCAGCCATCTTATTAAAAGTTCGCAAAGTAGCACAAAGTAATAATATTATTACAGCTCGCAAGCGGAGCAAAGGAAATGAAAAAGATAAAAGTACACGCTGACAATCACAACCGGTACGGTAATATATATGATACGACTCCTAGAGTCATATCCTGCTATGTGACCGCCATCCGAACCGGTTGAATATAGCCCATCCTACCATCTCCCACTGGTTGCACCCAGTAATCAAAGGCTCCTTGGAGTCTATAGGAGTGAGTAAGGACATCCAAGCAGTAGCTCTGAAGATGACCTGCAAGAAAGTTAAATTGTATTGTCTATTAAAAATAAAATCATTCCGACAGTTCCATATAGCCCACAAAAGCACACTTATTCCAATCCGAATACGAGCCGCAATAGTATGTTCAACCCCAGCTAACCACGTCCAAACAATGACTCAATGTCAACTGGAGGGTTAATGTTGAAGACTATATGAATCGTTCTCCAAAGCAATTTGGCGAGTGGGCATTCAATGAATAAATGTTGTATTGTTTTATCATAATCACAAAACAACAACGTGAACTACCTACCCAATGCCTCTTAATTAGGTTGTCCTTGGTGAGAATAACTTCCTTGTGGACAAACCACATAAAAAATTTATACGCAAGGGAACCTTAATCCTCCAGATATGCAACGATCTTGAGGTTGGGCCAGAATTAATCAAATCCATATAAAACAATTTCACCGTAAAATCCATTTTTAGCTAATTTCCATTGCGTCGAATCTGGTTGGTCGGAGAGTTGAACATCTATCAATCTCCGAACTAGGTGCATCCAGGTTGTCCATCACTCACCAACTAGCGCACGTCTGAACTGGATATTCAAGGGGATCATTTGGAAAACTGTGCCTACGTAGTCCTCCTTACGTTGCACAATGTTATAAAGGGTTGGATATTGGATGGCTAAAGGTGTCTCTCCCAATCACGTATCCTCCTAAAATCTTGTTGACATCCCATTGCCAACCAAGAATTTGACCCTACGAAAGAACAAATCCTTCGTTGGTCTCGTGGTAACCTGGACGAGTATTTTCGACTGCAAATATTTATTGCACAAAATCTGTGCCCACATGCCCTCCGGCTCTGTCTCTAACTGTAGAGCATTTACTCATAAGACATTTATTCTTGATTTCTAAGTTTTCAATACCAAGACCCCCTGGTCTTTTGGGCGGCAAAGGATATTCCATCGCGCGGGTTGGTATTTCCTCTTGTCCTCACCTGACTGCCAGAAAAACCGAGATCTAAAGAAATCAATTTACTTCCGTACCCCTTCCGGAATTCCTAAGGACGATAATAGGAACATCAGCATACTAGTCAATACCAAATTAATCAGCACTAACCGACCTCTATAAGACATAAGCTTACCCTCCCAGCAGCTTAGCTTTTTCTCAATTCGATCTTCGATACACTTCCATTCTTTATTAGATAACTTACGGTGGTGAATCAGTATGCCCAGATAACTAAATGGTAAAGAACCTAATTCACACCCGAACAATTGTCTATAAGTATCCTGCTCGTCTTTGGCCTTCCCAAAGCAGAATAGTTCACTCTTGTGAAAGTTTATCTTTAACCCAGACAATTGTTCGAAGAGACATAATATAAGTTTCATATTACGCGCTTTAGCAATGTCATGTTCCATGAATAGGACAGTGTCGTCAGCATATTGTAAGATGGATATTCCTCCATCAACCAGATGAGGAACTAACCCCTCCACTTGACCATGCTGCTTGGCTCTGCCAATAATAATGGCCAACATATCGGCCACTATGTAAATAACAAAGAAGACATGGAATCGCCCTGTCTCAGACCCTTGTGTGTCTGAAAATAATGGCCGATATCATCATTAACCTTGATTCCGACACTACCCTTCTGGACTTGAGAAACCACCTGGTTCCGCCAAGCCTCACTAAATCCTTTCATGCGCATTGCCTGCTGAAGGAAAGGCCATTTAACTTTATCATATGCCTTCTCAAAATCCACTTTGAAGATAACCCCATCTAGCTTCTTCAAATGGATTTCGAGAAGCGTTTCATGCAAGACGACCACCCCTTCCAGTATGTGTCGCCCTGGCATGAACACTGTCTGGCTGGGTTGTACCACAGAATGAGCAATTTGTGTCAATCTATTGGTACCCGCCTTTGTGAATATTTTTAAACTCACATTAAGAAGACATATGGGCCTGAATTGTTCGATCTGAACTGCTTCTTCTTTCTTTGGTAACAACGTAATCATGCCAAAGTTAAGATGAAACAGCTCAAGATGATCGTTAAAGAAATCATGAAACACAGCTATAAGATCATCCTTAATAATATGCCAACATTTCTTATAGAATTCAGCAGAAAACCCATCTGGTCGTGGTGCTTTATTCGGTTTCATTTGGGAAATTGCATCCAAAACCTCCTTCTCGGTAAATGGAGCACAGAGAATATCATTCTCCTCTACCTGGAGCTGGGGGATATCTCCACAGACAGATTCATCTAGGGTCACCGTACTTGCTTCCGGATGCCCAAAAACTTGTTTATAATATTTAGAGATATATGCTTTCAGATTCTCCTGTCCCACTATTGTCCCCTCGTCCTGTTCTAGCTATATGATTTTCTTCTTCCTATGTTTACCATTTGCAATCATATGGAAGAATTGTGTATTCTCATCCCCTTGGACAACCTTAAGCACTTTAGCACGCAGTGCCCATTTGAGCTACTCTTCTCTTAGAAGAGCATGTAAGCCTTGCTCAGCTTCGGACTTGGAGCTTTGCTCATGAACCGTAAGGAGGTTACTTTCAGCTTTTAAACCTAGCGCTTCAATTAATTGAGTGAGTCGTTCTTTTTCTTGTTTGTGAATCACTTTCATTTCTGGCCCAACCTCTCAAAAACTGTCTCAAATGTCGGATCCTTCACACACTATATCCTGCATAAACTCCGTCTTCTCCGCATTTAGCCTACTTATACCATATCTGATGCCAAATCCATGCTCCCAATAATATAGATTATAGAAGTCGCACACCTCGCAAAGTGAGTCAAATATCAAACCCAGTGTAGGTTCATCAATATGATCTCCAAGCTTGTCTGGATAACTCCTGATTGTTTTCTCAGGAGCTCCAATTCTATTAGGGAATTGTGTTCTATAAGGTTGTTGGTTACCTATCTGTATCCCGTAAGACAGAGAATTACATCTCTAGTCTTAATGGCAACATGGCTTAAAAATGGTTAAGTGTCTCAGGTTCTAACTAATTCAGGTATCCGCACTACAATCTAGAACCAGACATGCTTCACATTAGTACTACGTGGCATCATTAAAATTCGAGTCAATTACACCATAAGTGCCTGAACTTGGCAAGAAAAGTCAGTTTGGTGCTAAAACTTGCGGCATACATTGAACCGGTGACAGACCTTGGCTCGGGCATGCATATACGGCGCAAATCATGTTTGTACATGAACACACTACTGACAAGGCGCTCCAGTGTGGCGTGGGACCCTTTGTCAATGACTGGAAGGCGTGGATGAGGGCGTGTGGCCTATCGTTTTTGTAGAAAACACCCTGGAATTATCTTTTTTTGTCACGAAAAGCCCATCGAATTTTCCTTTCTTCAAGAGAGCCCCTGAACTAGACTCTTTGACCGTTGGGCCCACCCGTCAGGAAACAATATGAAGCAGAAATATAATATGCAGCAAGAGCAAGCCCCTGACCGTTGGGCCCCACCCTGGAATTATTTTTTTTTTCATCATGAAAAGCCCCTAAACTAAACTCTATGACCGAAAGCGCCTGAACTAGACTCCATGACCGTTGGGCCCCACCCGTGCGGAAAGTCCCAAGCAAAAATCTAATATGCAACAAAAGAAAGCTCCAGGCCATTGGGCCCCACCTTGGAATTATTATCATTCTTCACGAAAAGACCCTTGAATTTTCCTTTCGTAAAGAAAACCCATGAACTAGACTATGACTGTTGGGCCCCACCCGTCAAGAAATAGTACGAAGCGAAAATCTAATACTCCTAGCCACCCCGCTAAGTCCCGATTACTATGTACCTGGGATAGCTATGCATAATAAGACTAATGCTATTCGGCGCCTTTAGCACCATTTTCTTTGGTTCCCGCAAAAGGGTGCACACCCCCACACTATGATGGGGCAACCTTTTTCATTTGTCTTTTTTTGTTTCTAAACTGCAAAAAACTCGGGTGAGCTGTAATTTGAGCACGCGAAGCGCGAGACCAGAGTAAGACGGGATAACCGCCAAACCACCTCGCCTAGTGTGATTACATAAATGTTTGTTTTTCTTTTGTTCATTCACTTTTTTCCTTTTTCAAAAAAAATCGCAAATATTTTCTTAAAAGTAGATAATTTTTTTCCAACATCTGTGATTTTTTTTCAAATTAATCAAGTTTTTTCAAAATTGATAAACTTTTTTCAATTTTGGGCACTTTTCTCAAAACCAGTGAACTTTTTCTAAATGGTGATTTTTTCTCAAAATCTATGAACTTTATAAAATTTTGAACTTTTTCTAATTGGTGATTTTTTCTCAAAATCTATGAACTTTATAAAATTTTGAACTTTTTTCCAAAAGTGATGATTTTTTTGAAATTAGTGATTGTTTTCAAAATCAATGAACTTTTAAAAAAAATTGTGAACTATTTTTTCAATATTGATGAAATTTCTTTCATTTGATCACTTTTGTCAAAACGGATGAACTTTATTCAGATCTGTGACTTTCCTCAACGTTAATGAACTTTTCTTTTCAAATTTGCGAACTTTCTAAAAATCAATGAACCTTTCCAAATCGATGAACTTTTTTTCAAATAGATGAACTTTTCAATTTTCCTAATCGTTTTCAAAATCAATGAACCTTTTGTAGTTTGTATGGACCTTTCTAAATATATGAACTTCCTTCAAGTTCACGTTTTATTTATTGTGAATTATTTTTTTTATTTTTCAGGAAAAATGCGCATAATTGATTTGGTATATATATCCTATGTGTTTACATTGTACTCCCTCTATGCGTATTGGTTGTGAATTACCGTGTTTGTAATAAAACCACCGCGGATTAACTTTTTCTTTCTCCTTCCCGCGTTTGCTGGGCCGGTTGTGCGCGCCAGTTGTGGTAACCGGCGAAGAAGAGCAGGTTACGCAGAATGACCCATAGGCGAACACACACATGGGGCTGAAATGGGCTAAAACCACCGCGGCCCATATTTCAATTGATAGTTTTTTAAATTCGAAAACACTATTAAAATTCACACTTATAATTTAATTACGTAAATATTTTAGTATTACATTCATATTTTCTAGAATCGCATGAACTTTTTTTAAATAAGAATATTTCAGGTAAAGTGAATACATGATTTTTTTTGTGAATGCATGAATATAGACAAAACTAAGTTAATACCTGAATATTTTATGAATACATTTATAACATTTTTCTAATCCACAGATATTATTTGAATCATGTAACATTTCCAAATACATGTGAATATTTTTTAAATTTACATGTTTATTTTGAAATAATAATAATTTATATTTTACAATTCACATATTTAAATAATATGCGATTGTTTTTAGAATTACATGAACGTTATTTGAAACATTTATTTTTATGTTGTGTTTATGATTTATTATTTTAAATTATAATATATTTATTTTACATAAATTAATGAATTTTTATAATGTACATGAATATAATTTCAAATTACATGATAATTATTTTTACTGAATTGTAATAAAGGAAAAGATAAACATGTGAAAATGGCTCGCGGTTACTGCAGCCCATTAAGCCTGTATGTGTGTTCGATCATATGCCATTATGATTTGCGACAGCTATATCTCGCATCAAGCGAGGTGAAAGAATCACTTGCTGAAGTACTCGGGCCAGCCCATTCACGTACAGAAGAAGAGAAGAAAAAGGTAGCTCAATTTGAACCACGGGGCTTTTTATAAACATTTATGAATTATATTGTCAGTATTTTTTATAAACATTTGAAATGCTTGATTGATTAATATTTTTCAAATACAAGATTAACATATTTTAAATAAATTCTTAGCATTTTACTATACATTTTAAACAATTTTTAAAATACTTGATTAACAGTTTGAAAATAAAAAATATTAACATTTTTTGGGTACATGGTCAATATTTTTTCTATACGCATTTAAATTTTTTGAGCGCTTGATTACCATTTCTCAAACAATTGTTCAACATGTTTTCCAATGCTTAATTAACATTTTTATCTACGTGATCATTTTTTCATCATTTATTATTACATGGTTAACATTTTTTGTACACATTGAACATTTCCCAAAATGTTTGACTAACAATTTTCAAATAGGTTTTCAACATTTTTTCAAATGCTTATATATATAGGACAAATTTTATCTACCACCAGTGGTAGTTACCATCACTTGTGTTTTGTATATTGTATGTTGTATCTATCAAATCGGAGAGTATGTACGCCTAGTATGTAGTATATAAGAATGTTTAGGTAGTATATATACTATTTTTTTGGTAGATGTATCGTATTTTGAGTATGCTTTTTTTACGTACAAATATGTACGTATTTCACAAATATAATAAATACCATGGGCCAACTTGTAGTTTTTTCATGTAACTCACTTTGGAGTATCTTATATAGGGGCTGGCAAGGAGGCCGGAGAGGTATGCTCCAGGCCCGCGCCTGGTGCCAATTTAGATTATTTTGAGAGTCTTAAATAGCATGGTAATTTGTTTAAAATCCAAAAATGCTAGGTATTCAAGATTAGTAAAATTTTCTTATGAGTGCATTGAATACTAAGAGAAGTTTGATGCTTGATTATTGTTTTGAGATATGGAGGTAATAATATCAAACTCGTGCTAGTTGAGTAGTTGTGAATTTGAGAAGTGCTTGTGTTGAATTTGCAAGTCCCGTAGCATGCACATATGGTAAACGTTATGTAACAAATTTGAAACATGAGGTGTTATTTGATTGTCTTCCTTATGAGTGGCGGTCGGGGACGAGCGATGGTCTTTTCCTACCAATCTATCTCCCTAGGAGCATGCGCGTAGTACCGAGGTTTTTGATGACTTGTAAATTTTTGCAATAAGTATGTGAGTTCTTTATGACTAATGTTGAGTCCATGGATTATACGCACTCTCAGCCTTCCATCCTTGCTAGCCTATTCGGTACCGTGCATTGCCCTTCCTCACATTGAGAGTTGGCGCAAACTTCGCCGGTGCATCCAAACCCCGTGATATGATACGCTCTGTCACACATAAACCTCCTTATATCTTCCTCAAAACAGCCACCATACCTACCTATTATGGCATTTCCATAGCCATTCCGAGATATATTGCCATGCAACTTTCCACCATTCCGTTTATTATGACACACATCATCATTGTCATATTGCCATGCATGATCATGTAGTTGACATCGTATTTGTGGCAAAGCCACCATGCATAATTTATCATACATGTCACTCTTGATTCATTGTCCATCTCGGTACACCACCGGAGGCATTCATATAGAGTCATACTTTGTTCTAGTATCGAGTTGTAATTTTTGAGTTGTAAATAAATAGAAGTGTGATGATCATCATTTTCTAGAGCATTGTCCCAAGTGAGGAATAAAAAAAAGAGAAAGGCCAAAAAAAGAGAAGGCCCAAAAAAAGAAAAGAAAAGAAAAGAAGAAAGACCATAAAAAAGAGAAGGCCCAAAAAAGAGAGAAAAAGAGAGAAGGGACAATGTTACTATCCTTTGCCACACATGTGCTTCAAAGTAGCACCATAATCCTCATGATAGAGAGTCTCTTGTTTTGGCACTTTCATATACTAGTGGAAATTTTTCATTATAGAACTTGGCTTGTATATTCCAACAATGGGCCTCCTCTAGTGCCCTAGGTCTTCGTGAGCAAGCAAGTTAGATGCACACCCACTTAGTTTCTTTTGTTGAGCTTTCATACATATATAGCTCTAGTGCATCCGTTGCATGGCAATCCCTACTCCTTGCATTAACATCAATCGATGGGCATCTCCATAGCCCATTGATTAGCCTCGTTGATGTGAGACTTTCTCCTTTTTGTCTTCTCCACATAACCCCCTCATTATATTCTATTCCCTCCATAGTGCTATGGCCATGGCTCGCGCTCATGTATTGCGTGAAAGTTTATAGGTTTGAGATTACTAAAGTATGAAACAATTGCTTGGCTTATCATCGGGGTTGTGCATGATGAGAGCATTCTTGTGTGACGAAAATGGAGCATGACTAAACTATATGATTTTGTAGGGATGAACTTTCTTTGGCCATGTTATTTTGAGAAGACATAATTGCTTAGTTAGTATGCTTGAAGTATTATTATTTTTATGTCAATATGAACTTTTATCTTGAATCTTTCGGATCTGAATATTCATGCCACAATTAAGAATAATTACATTGAAATTATTCCAAGTAGCATTCCACATCAAAAATTCTGTTTTTATCATTTACCTACTCGAGGACGAGCAAGAATTAAGCTTGGGGATGCTGATACGTCTCCAACGTATTTATAATTTTTGATTGCTCCATGCTATATTGTCTACTGTTTTGAATGTTTATGGGCTTTATTACACACTTTTATATCATTTTTGGGACTAACCTATTAACCTAGAGCCTAGTGCCAGTTTCTGTTTTTACCTTGTTTTAGGGTTTCGAAGAAAAGGAAAATCAAATGGAGTCCAATTGACCTGAAACTTCACGAAACTCATTTTTGGAAGGAAAGAAGCCCATAAGACTTGAAGTGCACGTAAGGGAAGCTTCGAGGAGGCCACGAGGTAGGGGGCGCGCCCTCCACCCTCGTGGGCCCCTCGTGGTTCCCCTGACGTACTTCTTCCGCCTATATATCTCCATATACCCTAAAAACATCCGAGAGCAGAATAGATCGGGAGTTCCGCCGCCAGAAGCCTCCGTAGCCACCGAAAACCAATCTAGACCCATTCCGGCACCCTCCCGGAGGGGGAAATCCCTCTCCGGTGGCTATCTTCATCATCCCGGTGCTCTCCATGACGAGGAGGGAGTAGTTCTCCCTCGGGGCTGAGGGTATGTACCAGTAGCTATGTGTTTGATCTCTCTCTCTCTCTCGTGTTCTTGATTTGGCACGATCTTGATGTATCGCGAGCTTTGCTATTATATTTGGATCCTATGATGTTTTCTCCCCCCTTTACTCTCTTGTAATGGATTGAGTTTTCCCTTTGATGTTATCTTATCGGATTGAGTCTTTAAAGATTTGAGAACACTTGATGTATGTCTTGCCGTGCGTATCTGTGGTGACAATGGGATACCACGTGATTCACTTGATGTATGTTTTGGTGATCAACTTGCGGGTTCCGCCCATGAACCTATGCATAGGGGTTGGCACACGTTTTCGTCGTGATTCTCCGGTAGAAACTTTGGGGCAGTCTTTGAGGTCCTATGTGTTGGTTGAATAGATGAATCTGAGATTGTGTGATGCATATCGTATAATCATACCCACGGATACTTGAGGTGACATTAGAGTATCTAGGTGACATTAGGGTTTTGGTTGATTTGTGTCTTAAGGTGTTATTCTAGTACGAACTCTAGGGCTATTTGTGACACTTATAGGAATAGCCCAATGGATTGATTGGAAAGAATAACTTTGAGGTGGTATCGTACCCTACCATAATCTCTTCGTTTGTTCTCCGCTATTAGTGACTTTGGAGTGACTCTTTGTTGCATGTTGAGGGATAGTTATGTGATCCAATTATGCTATTATTGTTGAGGAACTTGCACTAGCGAAAGTATGAACCCTAGGCCTTATTTCCTATCATTGCAATACCGTTTACGCTCACTTTTATCATTAGTTACGTTGCTGTTTTTATATTTTCAGATTACAAATACCTTTATCTACTATCCATATACCACTTGTATCACCATCTCTTCGCCGAACTAGTGTACCTATACAATTTACCATTGTATTGGGTGTGTTGGGGACACAAGAGACTCTTTGTTATTTGGTTGCAATGTTGCTTGAGAGAGACCATCTTCATCCTACGCCTCCTACAGATTGTTAAACCTTAGGTCATCCACTTCAGGGAAGTTTGCTACTGTCCTACAAACCTCTGCACTTGGAGGCCCAACAACGTCTACAAGAAGAAGGTTGTGTAGTAGACATCACACATCAGCCCACTAAGGGGCTGAGCGCCCCTCCCACCCCATCTCACGTAACTTGGAGAGGTGGGGCGCCTCCCCTAGGGCAGCCACCCCTTGAAGGAAATATGCCCTAGAGGCAATAATAAAGTTATTATTTATTTCCTTATATCATGATAAATGTTTATTATTCATGCTAGAATTGTATTAACCGGAAACATAATACATGTGTGAATACATAGACAAACAAGGTGTCACTAGTATGCCTCTACTTGACTAGCTCGTTAATCAAAGATGGTTGTGTTTCCTAACCATAGACAAAGGGTTGTTATTTGATTAACGGGATCACATCATTAGTTGAATGATCTGATTGACATGACCCATTCCATTAGCTTAGCACCCGATCGTTTAGTATGTTGCTATTGCTTTCTTCATGACTTATACATGTTCCTATGACTATGAGATTATGCAACTCCCGTTTACCGGAGGAACACTTTGTGTGCTACCAAACGTCACAACGTAACTGGGTGATTATAAAGGAGCTCTACAGGTGTCTCCAAAGGTACATGTTGGGTTGGCGTATTTCGAGATTAGGATTTGTCACTCCGTTTGACGGAGAGGTATCTCTAGGCCCTCTTGGTAATACACATCACATAAGCCTTGCAAGCATTGCAACTAATGTGTTAGTTGTGAGATGATGTATTACGGAACGAGTAAAGAGACTTGCCGGTAACGAGATTGAACTAGGTATTGGATACCGACGATCGAATCTCGGGCAAGTAACATACCGATGACAAAGGGAACAACGTATGTAGTTATGCGGTCTGACCGATAAAGATCTTCGTAGAATATGTAGGAGCCAATATGGGCATCCAGGTCCCGCTATTGGTTATTGACCGGAGACGTGTCTCGGTCATGTCTACATTGTTCTCGAACCGTAGGGTCCGCACGCTTAAAGTTACGATGACAGTTTCATTACGAGTTTATGTATTTTGATGTACCGAAGGTTGTTCAGAGTCCCGGATGTGATCACGGACATGACGAGGAGTCTTGAAATGGTCGAGACATAAAGATCGATATATTGGAAGCCTATATTTGGACATCGGAATCGTTCCGGGTGAAATCGGCATTTTACCGGAGTACCGGGGGGTTACCGGAACCCCCGGGGGGTTATTGGGCCTACATGGGCCTTGAGGGAGAAGAGAGAAGGAGGCAGGAGGTGGCCGCGTGCCCCTCCCCTTCCTAGTCCGAATAGGACAAGGGAAGGGGGCGACGCCCCCCCCTTTCCTTCCTCTCTTCCTCCTCTTTCCCCCCTTCTCCTTCTCCAACTAGGAAAGAAGGGAGTCCTACTCCCGCTGGGAGTAGGACTCCCCCTGGCGCGCCCCTCCTTGGCCGGCCGCCCCCTCCCCTTGGCTCCTTTATATACGGGGGCAGGGGGGCACCCTAGGACACACAAGTTGATCTTCGTGATCGTTCCTTAACCGTGTGCGGTGCCCCCTCCACGATATTACACCTCGATCATATTGTAGCGGTGCTTAGGCGAAGCCCTGCGACGGTTAAACATCAAGATCATCACCACGCCGTCGTGCTGACGAAACTCCTCCCCGAAGCTTTGCTGGATCGGAACCCGGGGTGCGTCATCGAGCTGTACGTGTGTCAAGAACTCGGAGGTGCCGGAGTAACGGTGCTTGGATCGGTTGGACCGGGAAGACGTACGACTACTTCCTCTACGTTGCGTCAACGCTTCCGCTTCGGTCTACGAGGGTACGTAGACAACACTCTCCCCTCTCGTTGCTATGCATCACCATGATCTTGCGTGTGCGTAGGAAAATTTTGAAATTACTACGTTCCGCAACAGTGGTATCAGAGCCAGGTTTTATGTGTTGATGTTATATGCACGAGTAGAACACAAGTGAGTTGTGGGCGATATAAGTCATACTGCTTACCAGCATGTCATACTTTGGTTCGGCGGTATTGTTGGACGAAGCGGCCCGGACCGACATTACGCGTACGCTTACGCGAGACCGGTTCTCCCGACGTGCTTTGCACATAGGTGGCTTGCGGGTGACAGTTTCTCCAACTTTAGTTGAACTGAGTGTGGCTATGCCCGGTCCTTGCGAAGGTTAAAACATCACCAACTTGACAAACTATCGTTGTGGTTTTGATGCGTAGGTAAGATTGGTTCTTGCTTAAGCCCGTAGCTGCCACGTAAAACTTGCAACAACAAAGTAGAGGACGTCTAACTTGTTTTTGCAGGGCATGTTGTGATGTGATATGGTCAAGACATGATGCTGAATTTTATTGTATGAGATGATCATGTTTTGTAACCGAGTTATCGGCAACTGGCAGGAGCCATATGGTTGTCGCTTTATTGTATGCAATGCAATCGCGCTGTAATGCTTTACTTTATCACTAAGCAGTAGCGATAGTCGTGGAAGCATAAGATTGGCAAGACGAAAACGATGCTACGATGGAGATCAAGGTGTCGCGCCGGTGACGATGGTGATCATGACGGTGCTTCGGAGATGGAGATCACAGGCACAAGATGATGATGGCCATATCATATCACTTATATTGATTGCATGTGATGTTTATCTTTTATGCATCTTATCTTGCTTTGATTGACGGTAGCATTATAAGATGATCTCTCACTAAAATTATCAAGAAGTGTTCTCCCTGAGTATGCACCGTTGCGAAAGTTCTTCGTGCTGAGACACCACGTGATGATCGGGTGTGATAGGCTCTACGTTCAAATACAACGGGTGCAAAACAGTTGCACACGCGGAATACTCAGGTTATACTTGACGAGCCAAGCATATGCAGATATGGCCTCGGAACACGAAGACCGAAAGGTCGAGCGTGAATCATATAGTAGATATGATCAACATAGTGATGTTCACCAATGAAACTACTCCATCTCACGTGATGATCGGACATGGTTTAGTTGATTTGGATCACGTGATCACTTGGAGGATTAGAGGGATGTCTATCTAAGTGGGAGTTCTTTAAGTAATTTGATTAATTGAACTTAAATTTATCATGAACTTAGTACCTGATAGTATCTTGCTTATGTATGTTTGATTGTAGATAGATGGCCCGTGCTGTTGTTCCGTTGAATTTTAATGCGTTCCTTGAGAAAGCAAAGTTGAAAGATGATGGTAGCAATTACACGGACTGGGTCCGTAACTTGAGGATTATCCTCATTGCTGCACAGAAGAATTACGTCCTGGAAGCACCGCTGGGTGCCAGGCCTGCTGCAGGAGCAACACCAGATGTTATGAACGTCTGGCAGAGCAAAGCTGATGACTACTCGATAGTTCAGTGTGCCATGCTTTACGGCTTAGAATCGGGACTTCAACGACGTTTTGAACGTCATGGAGCATATGAGATGTTCTAGGAGTTGAAGTTAATATTTCAAGCAAATGCCCGGATTGAGAGATATGAAGTCTCCAATAAGTTCTATAGCTGCAAGATGGAGGAGAACAGTTCTGTCAGTGAGCATATACTCAAAATGTCTGGGTATAATAATCACTTGATTCAGATGGGAGTTAATCTTCCAGATGATTGCGTCATTGATAGAATTCTCCAATCACTGCCACCAAGCTACAAGAGCTTCGTGATGAACTATAATATGCAAGGGATGAATAAGACTATTCCCGAGCTCTTCGCAATGCTGAAAGCTGCAGAGGTAGAAATCAAAAAGGAGCATCAAGTGTTGATGGTCAACAAGACCACTAGTTTCAAGAAAAAGGGCAAAGGGAAGAAGAAGGGGAACTTCAAGAAGAACGGCAAGCAAGTTGCTGCTCAAGACAAGAAACCCAAGTCTGGACCTAAGCCTGAAACTGAGTGCTTCTACTGCAAGCAGACTGGTCACTGGAAGCGGAACTGCCCCAAGTATTTGGCGGATAAGAAGGATGGCAAGGTGAACAAAGGTATATGTGATATACATGTTATTGATGTGTACCTTACTAATGCTTGCAGTAGCACCTGGGTATTTGATACTGGTTCTATTGCTAATATTTGCAACTCGAAACAGGGACTACGGATTAAGCGAAGATTGGCTAAGGACGAGGTGACGATGCACGTGGGAAACGGTTCCAAAGTCGATGTGATCGCGGTCGGCACGCTGCCTCTACATCTACCCTCGGGATTAGTATTAGACCTAAATAATTGTTATTTGGTGCCAGCGTTGAGCATGAACATTATATCTGGATCTTGTTTAATGTGAGACGGTTATTCATTTAAATCAGAGAATAATGGTTGTTCTATTTATATGAGTAATATCTTTTATGGTCATGCACCCTTGAAGAGTGGTCTATTCTTATTGAATCTCGATAGTAGTGATAGACATATTCATAATGTTGAAACCAAAAGATGCAGAGTTGATAATGATGGTGCAACTTATTTGTGGCACTGCCGTTTAAGTCATATCGGTGTAAAGCGCATGAAGAAACTCCATACTGATGGACTTTTGGAACCACTTGATTATGAATCAGTTGGTACTTGCGAACCGTGCCTCATGGGCAAGATGACTAAAACACCGTTCTCCGGTACTATGGAGAGAGCAACAGATTTCTTGGAAATCATACATACAGATGTATGTGGTCCGATGAATATTGAGGCTCGTGGCGGATATCGTTATTTTCTCACCTTCATAGATGACTTAAGCAGATATGGGTATATCTACTTAATGAAACATAAGTCTGAAACATTTGAAAAGTTCAAAGAATTTCAGAGTGAAGTTGAAAATCATCGTAACAAGAAAATAAAGTTTCTATGATCTGATCGTGGAGGAGAATATTTGAGTTACGAGTTTGGTGTACATTTGAAGCAATGCGGAATAGTTTCGCAACTCACGCCACCCGGAACACCACAGCGTAATGGTGTGTCCGAACGTCGTAATCGTACTTTACTAGATATGTTGCGATCTATGATGTCTCTTACTGATTTACCGCTATCGTTTTGGGGTTATGCTTTAGAGATGGCCGCATTCACGTTGAATAGGGCACCATCGAAATCCGTTGAGACGACGCCTTATGAACTATGGTTTGGCAAGAAACCAAAGTTGTCGTTTCTGAAAGTTTGGGGCTGCGATGCTTATGTGAAAAAGCTTCAACCTGATAAGCTCGAACCCAAATCGGAGAAATGTGTCTTCATAGGATATCCAAAGGAAACTATTGGATACACCTTCTATCACAGATCCGAAGGCAAGACTTTTGTTGCTAAATTCGGAAACTTTCTGGAGAAGGAGTTTCTCTCGAAAGATGTGAGTGGGAGGAAAGTAGAACTTGATGAGGTAACTGTACCTTCTCCCTTATTGGAAAGTAGTACATCACAGAAAACTGTTTCTGCGACACCTACACCAATTAGTGAGGAAGCTAATGATAATGATCATGAAACTTCAGGACAAGATACTACTGAACCTCGTAGATCAACCAGAGTGAGAACCGCACCAGAGTGGTACGGTAATCCTGTTCTGGAAATCATGCTGCTAGATCATGATGAACCTATGAACTATGAAGAAGCGATGGTGAGCCCAGATTCCGCAAAATGGCTTGAAGCCATGAAATCTGAGATGGGATCCATGTATGAGAACAAAGTATGGACTTTGGTTGACTTGCCCGATGATCGGCAAGCAATTGAAAATAAATGGATCTTCAAGAAGAAGACTGACGCTGACGGTAATATTACTGTCTACAGAGCTCGACTTGTCTCAAAAGGTTTTCGACAAGTTCAAGGGGTTGACTACGATGAGACCTTCTCACCCGTAGCGATGCTTAAGTCTGTCCGAATCATTGCCGCATTTTATGATTATGAAATTTGGCAGATGGATGTCAAAACTGCATTCCTGAATGGATTTCTGGAAGAAGAGTTGTATATGATGCAACTGGAAGGTTTTGTCGATCCAAAGGGAGCTAACAAAGTGTGCAAGCTCCAACGATCCATTTATTGACTGGTGCAAGCCTCTCGGAGTTGGAATAAACGCTTTGATAGTGTGATCAAAGCATTTGGTTTTATACAGACTTTCGGAGAAGCCTGTATTTACAATAAAGTGAGTGGGAGCTCTGTAGCATTTCTGATATTATATGTGGATGACATATTACTGATTGGAAATGATATAGAATTTCTGGATAGCATAAAGGGATACTTGAATAAGAGTTTTTCAATGAAAGACCTCGGTGAAGCTGCTTACATATTAGGTATAAAGATCTATAGAGATAGATCAAGACGCTTAATTGGACTTTCACAAAGCACATACCTTGACAAGATTTTGAAGAAGTTCAAAATGGATCAAGCAAAGAAAGGGTTCTTGCCTGTGTTACAAGGTGTGAAGTTGAGTCAGACTCAATGCCCAACCACTGCAGAAGATAGAGAGAAAATGAAAGATGTTCCCTGTGCTTCAGCCATAGGCTCCATCATGTATGCAATGCTGTGTACCAGACCTGATGTGTGCCTTGCTATAAGTTTAGCAGGGAGGTACCAAAGTAATCCAGGAGTGGATCACTGGACAGCGGTCAAGAACATCCTGAAGTACCTGAAAAGTACTAAGGATATGTTTCTCGTATATGGAGGTGACAAAGAGCTCATTGTAAACGGTTACGTTGATGCAAGCTTTGACACTGATCCAGACGATTCTAAATCGCAAACCGGATACGTGTTTACATTAAACGGTGGAGCTATCAGTTGGTGCAGTTCTAAACAAAGCGTCGTGGCGGGATCTACATGTGAAGCGGAGTACATAGCTGCTTCGGAAGCAGCAAACGAAGGAGTCTGGATGAAGGAGTTCATATCCGATCTAGGTGTCATACCTAGTGCATCGGGTCCAATGAAAATCTTTTGTGACAATACTGGTGCAATTGCCTTGGCAAAGGAATCCAGATTTCACAAAAGAACCAAGCACATCAAGAGACGCTTCAATTCCATCCGGGATCTAGTCTAGGTGGGAGACATAGAGATTTGCAAGATACATACGGGTCTGAATGTAGCAGACCCATTGACTAAGCCTCTTCCACGAGCAAAACATGATCAGCACCAAGGCTCCATGGGTGTTAGAATCATTACTGTGTAATCTAGATTATTGACTCTAGTGCAAGTGGGAGACTGAAGGAAATATGCCCTAGAGGCAATAATAAAGTTATTATTTATTTCCTTATATCATGATAAATGTTTATTATTCATGCTAGAATTGTATTAACCGGAAACATAATACATGTGTGAATACATAGAGAAACAAAGTGTCACTAGTATGCCTCTACTTGAGTAGCTCGTTAATCAAAGATGGTTGTGTTTCCTAACCATAGACAAAGGGTTGTTATTTGATTAACGAGATCACATCATTAGTTGAATGATCTGATTGACATGACCCATTCCATTAGCTTAGCACCCGATCGTTTAGTATGTTGCCATTGCTTTCTTCATGACTTATACATGTTCCTATGACTATGAGATTATGCAACTCCCGTTTACCGGAGGAACACTTTGTGTGCTACCAAACGTCACAACGTAACTGGGTGATTATAAAGGAGCTCTACAGGTGTCTCCAAAGGTACATGTTGGGTTGGCGTATTTCGAGATTAGGATTTGTCACTACGTTTGACGGAGAGGTATCTCTGGGCCCTCTCGGTAATACACATCACATAAGCCTTGCAAGCATTGCAACTAATGTGTTAGTTGTGAGATGATGTATTACGGAACGAGTAAAGAGACTTGCCGGTAACGAGATTGAACTAGGTATTGGATACCGACGATCGAATCTCGGGCAAGTAACATACCGATGACAAAGGGAACAACGTATGTAGTTATGCGGTCTGACCGATAAAGATCTTTGTAGAATATGTAGGAGCCAATATGGGCATCCAGGTCTCGCTATTGGTTATTGACCGGAGACGTGTCTCGGTCATGTCTACATTGTTCTCGAACCGTAGGGTCCGCACGCTTAAAGTTACGATGACAGTTTCATTATGAGTTTATGTATTTTGATGTACCGAAGGTTGTTCGGAGTCCCGGATGTGATCACGAACATGACGAGGAGTCTTGAAATGGTCGAGACATAAAGATCGATATATTGGAAGCCTATATTTGGACATCGAAATCGTTCCGGGTGAAATCGGCATTTTACTGGAGTACCGGGGGGTTACCGGAACCCCCCGGGGGGTTATTGGGCCTACATGGGCCTTGAGGGAGAAGAGAGAAGGAGGCAGGAGGTGGCCGCGTGCCCCTCCCCTTCCTAGTCCGAATAGGACAAGGGAAGGGGGCGGCTCCCCTCCTTTCCTTCCTCTCTTCCTCCTCTTTCCCCCCTTCTCCTTCTCCAACTAGGAAAGAAGGGAGTCCTACTCCCGGTGGGAGTAGGACTCCCCCTGGCGCGCCCCTCCTTGGCCGGCCGCCCCTCCCCTTGGCTCCTTTATATACGGGGGAAGGGGGCACCCTAGGACACACAAGTTGATCTTCGTGATCATTCCTTAGCCGTGTGCGGTGCCCCCTCCACGATATTACACCTCGATCATATTGTAGCGGTGCTTAGGCGAAGCCCTGCGACGGTTAAACATCAAGATCATCACCACGCCGTCGTGCTGACGAAACTCCTCCCCGAAGCTTTGCTGGACCGGAGCCCGGGGTGCGTCATCGAGCTGTACGTGTGTCAAGAACTCGGAGGTGCCGGAGTAACGGTGCTTGGATCGGTTGGACCGGGAAGACGTACGACTACTTCCTCTACGTTGCGTCAACGCTTCCGCTTCGGTCTACGAGGGTACATAGACAACACTCTCCCCTCTCATTGCTATGCATCACCATGATCTTGCGTGTGCGTAGGAAAATTTTGAAATTACTACGTTCCCCAACACCCCTCCCGGCTTGGGGGGCAAGTTTCCTAGGGGTGGGGGCACCCAAACCCATCTAGGGTTTCCCTTGTGGCCGCCGCCCCTCCCCTAGGGAACCCTAGGGTGCCTCCTCCACCCCTTACCCTATATATAGTGAGGGAGAGTGAGGTCATCTGCACCCTTCCCCTGGCTCAGCCCCTCCCCCTCTCCTACACCTCCTCCTCCTCCTCCTCCTCCGTAGCGCTTGGCGAAGCCCTGTCGGAGAACCACGAGCTCCATCACCACTACGCCGTCGTGCTGTCGGAGTTCTCCCTCAACTTCTCCTCTCCCCTTGCTGGATCAAGAAGGAGGAGACATTCCCGGGCTGTACGTGTGTTGAACGCAGAGGCGTCGTTGTTCGGCGCTTAGATCGGAATCGACTGCGATCTGAATCGCTGCGTGTACGACTCCACCAACCGCGTTCTTGTAACGCTTCCGCTTAGCGATCTTCAAGGGTATGAAGATGCACTCCCTCTCTCTCGTTGCTAGTATCTCCTAGATTGATCTTGGTGACACGTAGGAAAATTTTGAATTATTGCTACGTTCGCCAACAGTGGCATCATGAGCTAGGTCTATGCGTAGATTCTATGCACGAGTAGAACACAAAGCAGTTGTGGATGATGATTTGTTCAATTTTCTTACCGTTACTAGTCTTATATTGATCCGTCGGCATTGTGGGATGAAGCGACCCGGACCGACCTTACACGTACCCTTACGTGAGACTGGTTCCACCGACTGACATGCACTTGATGCATAAGGTGGCTGGCGGGTGTCTGTCTCTCCCACTTTAGTCGGATTGGGTTTGATGAAAAGGGTCCTTATGAAGGGTAAATAGCAATTGGCATATCACTGTTGTGGTTTTGCGTAGGTAAGAAATGTTCTTGCTAGAAACCCATAGCAGCCAAGTAAAACATGCAACAACAACTAGAGGACGTCTAACTTGGTTTTGCAGGGTATGCTATGTGATGTGATATGGCCAAAAGGATGTGATGAATGATATATGTGATGTATGAGATTGATCATGTTCTTGTAATAGGAATCACGACTTACATGTCGATGAGTATGACAACCGGCAGGAGCCATAGGAGTTGTCTTAATTTATTTATGACATGTGTGTCAATGAAAACGCCATGTAATTACTTTACTTTATTGCTAACCGTTAGCCATAGTAGTAGAAGTAATAGTTGGCGAGGAAACTTCATGAAGACACGATGATGGAGATCATGATGATGGAGATCATGGTGTCATGCTGGTGACGATGGTGTTCATGCCGCACCTCGAAGATGGAGATCAAAGGAGCAAGATGATATTGGCCATATCATGTCACTTTATGATTTGCATGTGATGTTTGCCATGTTTACATTTTATTTGCTTAGAATGATGGTAGCATAAATAAGATGATCCCTCACTAAAATTTCAAGAAAGTGTTCCCCCTAACTGTGCACCGTTGCGAAGGCTCGTTGTTTCGAAGCACCACGTGATGATCGGGTGTGATAGATTCTAACGTTCGAATACAACGGGTGTAAGCCAGATTTACACATGCAAAACACTTAGGTTGACTTGACGAGCCTAGCATGTACAGACATGGCCCCGGAACACGAGAGACCGAAAGGTCGAACATGAGTCGTATAGTAGATACGATCAACATGGAGATGTTCACCATTGATGACTAGTCTGTCTCACGTGATGATCGGAGACGGCCTAGTCGATTCGGATCATGTATCACTTAGATGACTAGAGGGATGTCTATCTGAGTGGGAGTTCATTGAATAATTTGATTATATGAACTTAATTATCATGAACATAGTCTAAATTGTCTTTGCAAATTATGTTGTGGATTAATAGCTCGCGCTTTAGCTCTTTGTTTTAATACGTTCCTAGAGAAAGACTAAGTTGAAAGATATTGTAAGCAATTGTGCGGACTAGGGCCGTAGTCTGAGGATTGTCCTCACTACTACACAGAAGGCTTCTGTCCTTGATGCACCGCTCGGTGTGCCAACCCCTCTAGTGTCGTCTATGGATGTTGTGAACATCTAGTAGACACGTTCTGATGACTACCTGATAGTTTAGTGCGCCATGCTTTACGGCTTAGAGTCGGGGCTCCAAAAGCATTTTGAACGCCATAGATCATATGAGATGTTTGAAGAGCTGAAATTGGTATTTCAGGCTCATGCCCGTGTTGAGAGGTTGAGACCTCTGACAAGACCTTTGCCTACAAGATGGAGGAGAATAGCTCAGCCAGTGAGCATGTGCTCAGAATGTCTGGGTACTTCAATCACTTGAATCAAGTAGGAGTTAATATTCTAGATAAGAGAGTGACTGACAAAAGTTCTCCAGTCGCTATCACCAAGCTACTAGAGTTTTGTGGTGAACTATAACATGCAAGGGAAGATAATCCTGGAGCTGTTCATCGTGCTTAAGGCCGTAAAGGTAGAAATCAAGAAGGAGCATCAAATGTTGATGGTTAACAAGAGCACTGGTTTCAAAGAAGGGCAAGGGCAAGAAGGGAAACTTCTTGAATGGCAAGCCAGTTGCCACTCCAGTGAAGAAACCCAAGAACCCAAACCCGAGACAAAGTGCTTCTATTAGGGGAACGGTCACTGGTAGCGAAACTGCCTCAAATACTTGGTAGATAAGAAGGCTGTCAACTTCAATAAAAGTATATTTGATATATGTGTGTTATTGATGTGTACCTTACTAGTACTCCTAGTAGCACCTGGTATTAGATACTGGTTCAGTTGCTAATATTAGTAACTCGAAACAAAAGCTATGGAATTAATGGAGACTAGCTAAGGGCGAGGTGACGATGTGTGTTGGAAGTGTTTCCAAGGTTGATGTGATCACCATCGCACGCTCCCTCTACCTTCGGGATTAGTGTTGAACCTAGATAAATGTTGTTTGAATTGGTGTCTGCATTGAGCATGAACATGATTAGATCATGTTTATTGCAATACGGTTATTCATTGAAGTTAGAGAATAATGGTTATTCTGTCTACATGAATAATACCTTCTATGGTCATGCACCCAATGTGAATGATTTATTGAATCTCGGTCGTAGTTATACACATGTTCATAACATTGATGCCAAAAGATGTAGAGTTGATAATTATAGTACCACATTCATGTGGCACTGCCGCTTAGGTCATATTGGTGTAAAGCGCATGAAAGAACCTCCATGCTAATGGACTTTTGAAGTCACTTGATTTTGAATCACTTGACACATGCGAACCATGCCTCTTTGGCAAGATGACTAAAATCCCGTTCTTTGGAACAATGGAACGGGCAAGTGACTTGTTGGAAATCATACATGCTGATGTGTGCGGTCTGATGAGTGTTGATGCACGCGGTGGATATCGTTATTTTCTCACCTTCACCGGTGAATTGAGTAGATATGGGTATATTTACTTAATGAAGCATAAGTCTGAAATGTTTGAAAAGTTCAAGCAATTTCAGAGTTAAGTTGATAATCATCGTAACAAGAAGATCATGTTCCTTCGATCTGATCAAAGGGAAAGTATCTGAGTTATGAGTTTGGCAATCACTAAAGACAAGGTGGAATCGTTTCACAGTTGGCGCCGCCTGGAACACCATAGCATGATGGTGTGTCCGAACATCGTAATCGAACCTTATTGGATATGGTGTATGATGTCTCTTACCAAATCTACCGCTATTTTGGGGGGTTATGCATTAAAGACAATTACATTCACTTTAAATAGGGCACCATCTAAGTCCGTGGAGACGACACCATATGAACTATGGTTTGGCAAGAAACCAAAGTTGTTGTTTCTTAAGGTTTGGGGCTACGATGCTTATGTCGATAGGCTTCGGTCAGAAAAGCTCGAACCCAAAGCGGAAAATTGTATCTTCATAGAATACCCAAACAAGACGATTGGGTATACCTTCTATCTCAGATCTGAGGGCAAAGTGTTTGTCGCTGAGAACAGGTCCTTTCTCGAGAAAGAGTTTCTCTCGAAAGAATTGAGTGGGAGGAAGTTAGAACTTGATGAGGTTGTTGAACCTTCACTTCAACCAGAGAGTAGCGCATCACAGAAAGATGTTTCTGTGGCAACTACGTCAGTTGAAGAGAAAGCTAATGATGATGATCATGAAGCTTCAGATCAAATTACTATCGAACCTTGTAGGTCGACAAGGGTGTGTACAACTTCTCAGTGGTAACCCTGTCTTAAAGGTCATGTTGTTGGACAATGATGAACCTATGAGCTATGAAGAAGCGATGGTGGGCCTGGATTCCAACAAATGGTGGGAAGCCATGAAATCCGAGATAGGATCCATGTATGAGAACAAAGTATGGACTTTGGTGGACTTGCCCGATGAACGGTGAGCCATTGAGAATAAATGGATCTTTAAGAAGAAGACATACGCTGATGGTAATGTCACCATTTGTGAAGTTCGACTTGTCTCAAAGAAGTTTTCGACAAGTTCAAGGAGTTGACTATGATGAGACTCTATCAATCATAGCGATGCTAAGGTCTGTTAGAACTATGTTAGCAGTTGCTGCATTTCATTTACGAAATCAGGCAGATGGATGTCAAAACAAAGTTTCCTTGCCGGTTTTCGTGAGGAAAGGTTGTATGCGATAAACCAAAAGGTTTTTGTCAATCCCAAATATGCTAAAAGGTATGCAAACTCTAGCAATCCTTCTATGGACTGGAGCAAGCATCTCGGAGTTGGAACATACGCTTTGATGAGGCAATCAAAGCATTTGGGTTTATACAAAGTTTGCAAGAAACTTGTATTTGCAAGAAAGTGAGTGGGAGCACTACAACATTTCTGATAGGTATATATGGATGACATATTGTTGATCGGAAATGATGTAGAATTTCTAGAAAGCATAAAGGGTTGTTTGAATGGAGTTTTTCAAAGGAAGACCTGTGTAAAACTACTTACATGTTGGGTATCAAGATCTATAGAGATAGATCAAGATGCCTGATAAGACTTTCACAGAGCACATACCTTGACATGATCTTGAAGAAGTTCAAGATGGATCCTTCAAAGAAGGAGTTCTTGCCTGAGTTGTGAGGTGTGAAGTTAAGACTTGAAGCTCGACCACGACAGAAGAAAGAGAAAGGACGAAAGTCGTCCCCTATGCCTTAGCCATAGGCTCTATACGATATGCCATGCTGTGTACCGCGATTTTCCTTGACACGTGTCTGGCAAGGGGTTACAAGACTGATCCAGGAGTGGATCATTCGACAGCGGTTAAAATTGTCCTTAGGAATAAGGAAATGTTTCTCGGTTATGGAGGTGATAAAGATTTTGGCGTAAAGGATTACATCGATGCAAGCTTTAACACCTATCTGGATGACTCTGAGTAGCAAATCGGATACTTATAGTGGAGCAACCATTTGGAATAGCTTCAAGTGGAGCATAGTAGCAACATATACAATATGAAATCGAGATTTGCAAAGAACACACAGATCTGAATGTTGCAGACCCGTTGACTGACACTTCTCTCGTAAGCATAACATGATCAAACCCTAGAACTCATTTAGTGTTAATCACATGTGATGTGAACTAGATTATTGACTCTAGTAAACTCTTGGGTGTTAATCACATGGCGATGTGAACTAGATTATTGACTCTAGTAAACTCTTCGGGTGTTAGTCACATGGTGATGTGAACTATGAGTGTTAATCACATAACGATGTGAACTAGATTATTGACTCTAGTGCAAGTGGGAGACTGTTGGAAATATGCAGAGAGGCAATAATAAAATGGTTATTATTATATTTCCTTATTCATGATAATTGTCTATTGTTCATGCTATAATTGTATTAACCGGAAACCGTAATACATGTGTGAATACATAGACCACAACATGTCCCTAGTAAGCCTCTAGTTGACTAGCTCGTTGATCAATAAATGGTTATGGTTTCCTGACCATGGACATTGGATGTCATTGATAACGGGATCACATCATTAGGAGAATGATGTGATGGACAAGACCCAATCTTAAGCGTAGCACAAGATCGTGAGGTTCGTTTGCTAAAGCTTTTCTAATGTCAAGTATCATTTCCTTAGACCATGAGATTGTGCAACTCCCGGATACTGTAGGAATGCTTTGGGTGTACCAAAAGTCACAACGTAACTGGGTGGCTATAAAGGTGCATTACAGGTATCTCCGAAAGTGTCTGTTGGGTTGGCACGAATCGAGACTGGGATTTGTCACTCCGTATAACGGAGAGGTATATCTGGGCCCACTCGGTAATGCATCATCATAATGAGCTCAATGTGACTAAGGAGTTGGTCACAGGATCATGCGTTACGGAACGAGTAAAGAGACTTGTCAGTAACGAGATTGAACGAGGTATGGGGATACCGGTGATCAAATCTCGGGCAAGTAACATACCGATAGGCAAAGGGAATTGTATACGAGATTGATTGAATCCCCGACATCATGGTTCATCCGATGAGATCATCGTGGAGCATGTGGGAGCCAATATGGGTATCCAGATCCCGCTATTGGTTATTGGCCGGAGAGATGTCTCGGTCATGTCTGCATGGTTCCCGAACCCATAGGGTCTACACACTTAAGGTTCGGTGACGCTAGAGTTGTTATGGGAAATAGTATGTGGTTACCGATGGTTGTTCGGAGTCCCGGATGAGATCCCGAACGTGATGAGGAGTTCCGGAATGGTTCGTAGGTGAAGATCGATATATTGGATGAAGGGTATTGGAGTCCGGAATTGTTCCGGGGGTACCGGGTGTCGACCAGCGTGTCCGAAAGGGGTTTCGGAGGCCCCGGCAAGCGTTGGGGGGCCTTATGGGCCAAGGGGAGGGGGCACATCATCCCACTAAGGGGCTGAGCGCCCCTCCCACCCCATCTCACGTAATTGGAGAGGTGGGGGCGCCTCCCCTAGGGCAGCCACCCTTCCCGGCTTGGGGGGCAAGTTTCCTAGGAGTGGGGGCGCCCAAGCCCATCTAGGGTTTACCCTGTGGCTGCTGCCCCTCCCCTAGGGAACCCTAGGGCGCCTCCTCCACCCCTCCGCCCTATATATAGGGAGGAGAGTGAGGGCAGCCGCACCCTTCCCCTGGCGCAGCCCCTCCCCCTCTCCTACACCTCCTCCTCCGTAGCGCTTGGCGAAGCCCTGCCGGAGAACCACGAGCTCCATCACTGCTACCTCTTTTAGCACCGTGTTAGTTTTACCCGAAGAGGAAGGGATGATGCAGCAAAGTAGCGTAAGTATTTCCCTCAGTTTTTGAGAACCAAGGTATCAATCCAGTAGGAGGCTATGCGCGAGTCCCTCGCACCTGCACAAAACAAATAAATCCTCGCAACCAACGCAAATAGGGGTTGTCAATCCCTATAGGGCCACTTACGAGAGTGAGATCTGATATATATGATAAGATAATATTTTTGGTATTTTTATGTTAAAGATGCAAAGTAAAATAAAGGCAAAGTAAATGGCAAAGTAAATAACTAAGTAGTAGGAGATTGATATGATAAAGATAGACCCGGGGGCCATAGGTTTCACTAGTGGCTTCTCTCGAGAGCATAAGTATTCTACGGTGGGTGAACAAATTACTGTTGAGCAATTGACAGAATTGAGCATAGTTATGAGAATATCTAGGTATGATCATGTATATAGGCATCACGTCCGAGACAAGTAGACCGACTCCTGCCTGCATCTACTACTATTACTCCACTCATCGACCGCTATCCAGCATGCATCTAGAGTATTAGGTTATAAACAGAGTAACGCCTTAAGCAAGATGACATGATGTAGAGGGATAGACTCATGCAATATGAAGAAAACCCCATCTTGTTATCCTCGATGGCAACAATACAATACGTGCCTTGCTGCCTTTACTGTCACCGGGAAAGGACATCGCAAGATTGAACCCAAAGCTAAGCACTTCTCCCATTGCAAGAAAGATCAATCTAGTAGGCCAAACCAAACTGATAATTCGAAGAGACTTGCAAAGATAACCAATCATACATAAAGGAATTCAGAGAAGATTCAAATATTATTCATAGATAGACTTGATCATAAACCCACAATTCATCGGTCTCAACAAACACACCGCAAAAAGAAGATTACATCGAATAGATCTCCACAAGAGAGGGGGGGAACATTGTATTGAGATCCAAAAAGAGAGAAGAAGCCATCTAGCTACTAACTATGGACCCGTAGGTCTGAGGTAAACTACTCACACTTCATCGGAGAGGCTATGGTGTTGATGTAGAAGCCCTCCGTGATTGATGCCCCCTCCGGCGGAGCTCCGAAACATGCCCCAAAATGGGATCTCGTGGATACAGAAAGTTACAGCGGTGGAATTAGGGTTTTGGCTCTGTCTCTGATCGTTTGGGGGTACGTGGGTATATATAGGAGGAAGAAGTACGTCGGTGGAGCAACAGGGGGCCCATAAGGGTGGGGGCGCGCCTGGTAGGGTAGGGCATGCCCCCCTACCTCATGGCCTCCTGTTACGTGCCTTGACGTAGGGTCCAAGTCTCCTGAGTTGTATTCAATGAGAAAATCACGTTCCCGAAGGTTTCATTCCGTTTGATATTCCTTTTCTTTGAAACCCTAAAATAGGCAAAAAAACAGCAATTCTGAGCTAGGCCTCCGGTTAATATGTTAGTCCCAAAAATAATATAAAAGTGGATAATAAAGCCCAATAATGTCCAAAACAGTAGATAATATAGCATGGAGCAATCAAAAATTATAGATACATTAGAGACGTATCAAGCATCCCCAAGCTTAATTCCTGCTCGTCCTCGAGTAGGCAAATGATAAAAACAGAATTTTTGATGCGGAGTGCTACTTGGCATAATTTTAATGTAATTCTTCTTAATTGTGGTATGAATATTCAGATCCGAAAGATTCAAGACAAATGTTCATATTGACATAAAAATGATAATACTTCAAGCATACTAACTAAGCAATTATGTATTCTCAAAATAACATGGCCAAAGAAAGTTCATCCCTACAAAATCATATGGTTTAGTCATGTTTCATTTTCATCACACAAGAATGCTATCATCATGCACAACCCCGATGACAAGCCAAGCAATTGTTTCATACTTTAGTAATCTCAAACCTATAAACTTTCACGCAATATATGAGCGCGAGCCATGGACATAGCACTATAGGTGGAATAAAATATAATGAGGGGGGTTATGTGGAGAATACAAAAGAGGAGGAAGTCTCACATCAACGAAGCTAATCAATGGGCTATGGAGATGCCCACTAATTGATATCAATGCAAGGAGTAGGGATTGCCATGCAACGGATGCACTAGAGCTATAAATGTATGAAAGCTCAACAAAAGAAACTAGTGGGTGTGCATCCAACTTGCTTGCTCATGAAGACCTAGGGCACTTGAGGAGGCCCATTGTTGGAATATACAACAAGTTCTATAATGAAAAATTCCCACTAGTATATGAAAGTAATAACATGAGAGACTCTCTACTATGAAGATCATGGTGCTACTTTGAAGCACAAGTGTGGCAAAGGATAGTAACATTGTCCCTTCTCTCTTTTTTCTCTCATTTTTTCATTCATTTTTTGGGCCTTTTCTCTTTTTTATGGCCTTTCTCTTTTTTTGGGCCTTCTCTTTTTTTATGGCCTTTCTCCGCCTTTTCTTATTCCTCACTTGGGACAATGCTCTAGAAAATGATGATCATCACACTTCTATTTTTTTACAACTCAATGATTACAACTCGATACTAGAATAAAAGATGACTCTATATGAATGCCTCCGGCGGTGTACCGGGATATGCAATGGACCAAGAATGACATGTATGAAAGAATTATGAACGGTGGCTTTGCCACAAATACTATGTCAACTACATGACCATGCTAAGCAATATGACAATGATGAATGTGTCATGATGAACGGAATGATGTTAAGTTGCATGGCAATATATCTCGGAATGGCTATGGAAATGCCATAATAGGTAGGTATGGTGGCTGTTTTGAGGAAGATATAAGGAGGTTTATGTGTGAGAGTGTATCATATCACGGGGTTTGGATGCACCGGCGAAGTTTGCGTCGACTCTCAATGTGAGAAAGGGCAATGCACGGTACCGAAGAGGCTAGCAAGGGTGGAAGGGTGAGAGTGTGAATAATCCAAGGACTCAACATTAGTCATAAAGAACTCACATACTTATTGCAAAAATCTACAAGTCATCAAAAACATCGGTACTACGCGCATGCTCCTAGGGGGATAGATTGGTAGGAAAAGACCATCGCTTGTCCCCGACCGCCACTCATAAGGAAGACAATCAAATAACACCTCATGATTCAAATTTGTTGCATAACGTTTACCATATGTGCATGCTACGGGACTTGCAAACCTCAACACAAGTATTTCTCAATTTCACAACTACTCAACTAGCACGACTTTGATATTATTACCTCCATGTCTCAAAACAATCATCAAGCATCAAACTTCTCTTAGTATTCAACACACTCATAAGAAAGTTTTATTATTAATCTTGCATACCAAGCATATTAGGATTCTAAGCAAATTACCATGCTATTAAGACTCTCAAAATAATCTAAGTGAAGCATGAGATATCAATAGTTTTTATAAAACAAATCCATCACCATGCTCTAAAAGATATAAGTGAAGCACTAGAGCAAAATTATATAACTCAAAAGATATAAGCGAAGCACATAGAGTATTCTAAAAAATTCCAAATCGTGTATGGCTCTCTCAAAATGTGTGTACAGCAAGGATGATTGTGGTAAACTAACAAGCAAAGACTCAAATAATAAAAGACGCTCCAAGCAAAACACATATCATGTGGCGAATAAAAATATAGCTCCAAGTAAAGTTACCGATAGAAGTAGACGAAAGAGGGGATGCCTTCCGGGGCATCCCCAAGCTTTGGCTTTTAGGTGTCCTTAGATTATCTTGGGGGTGCCATGGGCATCCCCAAGCTTAGGCTCTTTCCACTCCTTGTTCCATAATCCATCAAATCTTTACCCAAAACTTGAAAACTTCACAACACAAAACTTAAAGTAGAAAAACTCGTGAGCTCCATTAGCGAAAGAAAACAAAAACCACTTCAAGGTAGTGTAATGAACTCATTATTTATTTATATGGGTGTTATACCTACTGTATTCCAACTTCCCTATGATTTATAAACTATTTTACTAGCCATAGATTCATCAAAATAAGCAAACAACACACGGAAAACAGAATCTGTCAAAAACAGAACAGTCTGTAGTAATCTGTAGCTAGCGCAAGATCTGGAACCCCAAAAATTCTAAAGTAAATTGCTGGACGTGAGGAATTTATCTATTAATCATCTGCAAAAAGAATTAACTAAATAGCACTTTCTAAATAAAAATGACAGCAGTTCTCATGAGCGCTATAGTTTCTGTTTTTTACATCAAGTTCAACAAGATTTTCCCCAAGTCTTCCCAACGGTTCTACTTGGCACAAACACTAATTAAACACAAAAAACACAACCAAAACAGAGGCGATAATTTATTTATTACTAAACAGGATAAAAAAGCAAGAAATAAAAAGGAAATTGAGTTGCCTCCCAACAAGCGCTATCGTTTAATGCCTCTAGCTAGGCATAACAAGCAAGAATAGATCTAGGTATTGACATCTTTGGTAGGCAATCCATAAAGTGGCTCTCATAATAGATCCATAAGGTAATTTAATTTTTCTTTCTAGGAAAGTGTTACATGCCTTTCCTTAAAGGAAATTGGAATCTAATAGTTCCTTCCTTCATATCAATAATTGCACCAATCGTTCTAAGAAAAGGTCTACCGAGAATAATAGGACATGAAGGATTGCAATCTATGTCAAGAACAATAAAATCTATGGGCACATAATTCCTATTTGCAACAATAAGAACATCATTAATTCTTCCCATAGGTTTCTTAATAGTGGAATCCGCAAGGTGCAAGTTTAGAGAGCAATCATCAAAATCACGGAAACCTAACAAATCACACAAAGTCTTTGGAATCGTGGAAACACTAGCACCCAAATCACATAAAGCATACCATTCATGATCTTTGATTTTAATTTTAATAGTTGGTTCCCACTTGTAACACCCTCGATGCGACTATATCTCCCACGTGTCGAGGCACGACTTAGAGGCATAATCGCATTGAAGGAATATGTCGCAAGTAAAGCAATCTTCACAACATCCCATGTAATATGAATAAAGAAAGGGATAACATAGTTGGCTTACACTCGCCACGTCAATCAAGGTACATAAATAACATTACATCAACCAAACACTCATGGCCCGACTACGGCGCCAAAATAGAAGATAAACCCAACATGCGACACGGTCCCAATCACCCCCAACTGGGCACCACTACTGATCATCGGGGAAAGACACATAGTAACGTTGAGAGTCCTCGTCGAACTCCCACTTGAGCTCGAGCGCGTCACCTGGAGCGGAATCATCTGGACCTGCATCTGGTGTGATAGTAATCTGTGAGCCACAGGGACTCAGCAATCTCGCACCCTCGCGATCAAGACTATTTAAGCTTAATAGGTAAGGCAAGTTAAGTATATGTGGAGCTGCAGCAAGCGACTATCATGTATGGTGGCTAACTTATTCGCAAAAGAGAGCGAGAAGAGGAGGCAAAGCGCGAGCGAGAAACTAAAGAGAAACCTGCGCAAACATTACTCCAACACCGTGTCCACTTCCCGGACTCCGCCGAGAAGAGGCCATCACGGTAACACACTCAGTTGATTCATTTTAATTAAGGTTCAAGTTATCTACAACCGGACATTAACAAATTCCCATCTGCCCATATCCGCGGGCACGGCTTTCAAAAGTTCAATCCCTGCAGGGGAGTCCCAACTTAGCCCATGACAGGCTCTCACGGTCAACGAAGGAATAGACCTCCACCCGAGATGTTCCGATCAGACTCGGTATCCCAGTACAACAAGACACTTCGACAAGTTAAAACAAGACCAGCAACACCGCCCGAATGTGCCGACAAATCCCGATAGGAGCTGCACATATCTCTTTCTCAGGGCACACTCAGATGAGCGCTCCATACAACTAAAACCAAACCTCGAGTTTCCCCGAGGGGGCGCTGCACAGGACTCTAATTTGGACCAACACTCAGAGGAGCACTGGCCCGGGGGGGTTTAAATAAGATGACCCTCGGGCTCCGAAAACCCAAGGGAAAAAGAGGCTAGGTGGCAAATGGTAAAACCAATGTTGGGCATTGCTGGAAAAGCTTTAATCAAGGCGAACTATCAAGGGGTTCCCATTATAACCCAACCGCGTAAGGAACGCAAAATTCGGGAACATAACACCGATATGACGGAAACTAGGGCGGCAAGAGTGGAACAAAACACTAAGCGAGAGGCCGAGCCTGTTGGGGAACGTAGCAGAAATTCAAAATTTTCCTACGTGTCACCAAGATCAATCTATGGAGTCATCTAGCAACGAGGGAGGATTGGATCTACATACCCTTGTAGATCGCGCGCGGAAGCGTTCAAGAGAACGGGGTTGATGGAGTCGTACTCGTCGTGATCCAAATCACCGATGATCCTAGCGCCGAACGGACGGCACCTCCGCGTTCAACACACGTACGGAGCAGCGACGTCTCCTCCTTCTTGATCCAGCAAGGGGGGAGGAGAGGTTAATGGAGATCCAACAACACGACGGCGTGGTGGTGGAAGAAGCGGGATTCCAACAGGGCTTCGCTAAGCGCTGCGGGAGGAGGGAGATGTGTCACGGGAGGGAGAGGGAGGCGCCAGGCCTTAGGTATGGTTGCTCCTCCTTTTCCCCACTATATATAGGGCCAAGGGAGAGGGGGGAGGCGCAGCCCTTGCCCCTTCCTCCAAGGAAGGGTGCGGCCAAGGGGGGGAGGAGTCCATCCTCCCCAAGGCACCTCAGAGGTGCCTTCCCCCTTTAGGACTCTCCCCTTTTTCTCTTCTCTTGGCGCATGGGCCTCTTGGGGCTGGTGCCCTTGGCCCATGTAGGCCAAGGCGCACCCCCTACAGCCCATGTGCCCCCCCGGGGCAGTTGGCCCCACCCGGTGGACCCCCGGGACCCTTCTGGTGGTCCCGGTACAATACCCGTGACCCCGAAACTTGTCCCGATGGCCGAAATAGCACTTCCTATATATAATTCTTTACCTCCGGACCATTCCGGAACTCCTCGTGACGTCCGGGATCTCATCCGGGACTCCGAACAACTTTCGGGTTACCGCATACTAATATCTCTATAACCCTAGCGTCACCGAACCTTAAGTGTGTAGACCCTACGGGTTCGGGAGACATGCAGACATGACCGAGATGACTCTCCGGTCAATAACCAACAGCGGGATCTGGATACCCATGTTGGCTCCCACATGTTCCACGATGATCTCATCGGATGAACCACGATGTCAAGGACTTAATCAATCCCGTATACAATTCCCTTTGTCTAGCGGTACGATACTTGCCCGAGATTCGATCGTTGGTATCCCGATACCTTGTTCAATCTCGTTACCGGCAAGTCTCTTTTACTTGTTCCATAACACATCATCCCGTGATCAACTCCTTGATCACATTGTGCACATTATGATGATGTCCTACCGAGTGGGCCCAGAGATACCTCTCCGTCACACGGAGTGACAAATCCCAGTCTCGATTCGTGCCAACCCAACAGACACTTTCGGAGATACCTGTAGTGTAGCTTTATAGCCACCCAGTTACGTGGTGACGTTTGGCACACCCAAAGCACTCCTACGGTGTCCGGGAGTTGCACAATCTCATGGTCTATGGAAATGATACTTGACATTAGAAAAGCTTTAGCATACGAACTACATGATCTTGTGCTATGCTTAGGATTGGGTCTTGTCCATCACATCATTCTCCTAATGATGTGATCCCGTTATCAACGACATCCAATGTCCATGGTCAGGAAACCGTAACCATCTATTGATCAACGAGCTAGTCAACTAGAGGCTTACTAGGGACATGGTGTTGTCTATGTATCCACACATGTATCTGAGTTTCCTATCAATACAATTATAGCATGGATAATAAACGATTATCATGAACAAGGAAATATAATAATAACTAATTTATTATGGCCTCTAGGGCATATTTCCAACAGTCTCCCACTTGCACTAGAGTCAATAATCTAGTTCACATTGATATGTGATTAACACTCAAGGTCACATCCCCATGTGACTAACACCCAAAGAGTTTACTAGAGTCAATAATCTAGTTCACATTACCATGTGATTAACACTCGATGAGTTCTGGGTTTGATCATGTTATGCTTGTGAGAGATGTTATAGTCAACGGGTCTGATTCTTTCAGATCCGTGTGTGCTTTACAAATCTCTATGTCATCTCCTAGATGCAGCAACCACGTTCTATTTGGAGCTATTCCAAATAACTGTTCTACTATACGAATCCAGTTTACTACTCAGAATAATCTGGATTAGACTCAAAGTTTGCATCGGCGTAACCCTTTACGACGAACTCTTTTACCACCTCCATAATCGAGAAAATTCCTTAGTCCACTAGTTACTAAGGATAACTTTGACCGCTGTCCTGTGATCCATTCTTGGATCACTCTTGTACCCCTTGACTGACTCATGGCAAGGCACACTTCAGGTGCGGTACACAGCATAGCATACTGTAGAGCCTACGTCTTAAGCATAGGGGACGACCTTCGTCCTTTCTCTCTATTCTGCCATGGTCGAGCTTTAAGTCTTAACTTCATACCTTACAACTCAGGCAAGAACTCCTTCTTTGACTGATCCATCTTGAACACCTTCCAGATCATGTTAAGGTATGTGCTCATTTGAAAGTACCATTTAAGCGTTTTGATCTATCCTTATAGATCTTGATGCTCAATGTTCAAGTAGCTTAATCCAGGCTTTCCATTGAAAAACACTTTCCAAATAACCCTATATGCTTTCCAGAAATTCTACGTCATTTCTGATCAACAATATGTCAACAACATATATTTATCAGAAATTCTATAGTGCTCCCACTCACTTCTTTGGAAATACAAGTTTCTCATAAACTTTGTATAAACCAAAACTTTGATCATCTTATCAAAGCATACATTCCAACTCCGAGATGCTTACTCCAGTCCCTAGAAGGATTGCTGGAGCTTTGCATACTTATTAGCATCTTTCAGGATTGACAAAACCTTCCGGTTTGTATCACATACAACCTTTCCTCAAAAAAAACGACGAGGAAACAATGTTTTGACATCCTATCTGCAAGATTTCATAAATAATGCAGTAATCGCTAATATAATTCCAACAGACTCTTAGCATCGCTACGAGTGAGAAAGTCTCATCGTAGTCAACTCCTTGAACTTGTCGGAAAACATCTTAACGACAAGTCGAGCTTTCTTAATGGTGACATCTACCATCATTGTCTGTCTTCCTTTTAAAATCCATCTGCACTCAACAGCCTTACGACCATCGAGCTGTTCTGCCAAAGTCTACACTTTGTTTTCATATATTGATCCTCTCTCGGATTATATGGCCTCGATCCATTTATCGGAATCCGGGCCCACCATTGCTTCTCCATAGCTCGTAGGTTCATTGTTGTCTAGCAACATGACTTCCAAGATAGGATTACGTACCACTCTGAAGTAGTACGCATCCTTGTCATCCCACGAGGTTTGGTAGTGACTTGATCTGAAGTTTCATGATCACTATCACAAGCTTCCACTTCAATTGGTGTAGGCGCCACAGGAACAACTTCCTGTGCCCTGCCACACACTAGTTGAAGAGACGGTTCAATAACCTCATCAAGTCTCCACCATCCTCCCACTCAATTCTTTCAAGAGAAACTTTTCCTCGAGAAAGGACCCGATTCTAGAAACAATCCCTTATTGCTTTCGAATCTGAGACAGGAGGTATACCCAACTGTTTTGGGTGTCCTATGAAGATGCATTTATCCGCTTTGGGTTCGAGCTTATCAGCCTGAAACTTTTTCACATAAGCGTCGCAGCCCCAAACTTTTAAGAAATGACAGCTTAGGTTTCTAAACCATAGTTCATATGGTGTCATCTCATCGGAATTACGTGGTGCCCTATTTAAAGTGAATGTGGTTGTCTCTAATGCCTAACCCATAAACTATCGTGGTAATTCGATAAGAGACATCATGGTATGCATCATATCCAATAGGGTGCAGTTATGATGTTCGGACACACCATCACACTATGGTGTTCCAGGCTATATTAGTTGTGAAACAATTTCCACAATGTCTCAATTTTGTGCCAAACTCGTAATTCAGATATTCATCTCTATGATCATATCATAGATATTTTATCCTCTTGTCACGACGATCTTTCAACTTCACCCTGAAATTACTTGAACCTTTCAAAAATGAGTGAGTCCAAAGATCCATCAACATGGAGCTTCTTCATGCGTTTTATACCGATATGACTTAAGTGGCAGTGCCACAAGTAGGTGGTACTATCATTACTATCTTTTGGCATGAACATGTGTATCACTACGATCGAGATTCAATAAACCATTCATTTTAGGTGCAAGACCATTGAAGGTATTATTCAAATAAACAGAGTAACCGTTATTCTCCTTAAATGAATAACCGTATTGCGATAGACGTAATCCAATCATGTCTATGCTCAACGCAAACACCAAACTCGATGGTAGAGGGAGCGTGCGATGCTTGATCATATCAACCCTGGAAACACTTCCAACACATATCGTCAACTCACCTTTAGCTAGTCTCCGTTTATTCCGTAGCCTTTTGTTTCGAGTTACTAACACTTAGCAACCGAACCGGTATCTAATACCCTGGTGCTACTAGGAGTACTAGTAAAGTACACATCAACACAATGTATATCCAATATACTTCTATCGACCTTGCCAGCCTTCTAATCTACCAAGTATCTAGGGTAATTCTGCTCCAGTGGCTGTTCCCCTTATTACAGAAGCACTCAGTCTCGGGTTTGGGTTCAACCTTGGGTTTCTTCACTAGAGCAGTAGCTGAATTGCCGTTTCATGAAGTATCCCTTTGTGCCCTTGCCCTTCTTGAAACTAGTGGTTTCGCCAACCATCAACAATTGATGCTCCTTCTTGATTTCTACTTTTGTGGTGTCAAAGATCGCGAATATCTCAAGGATCATCATATATGTCCCTGATATATTATAGTTCATCACGAAGCTCTAGCAGCTTGGTGGCAATGATTTTGGAGAAACATCACTGTCTCATCTGGAAGATCAACTCCCACTCGATTCAAATGATTGTTGTACTTAGATAATCTGAGCACAAGCTCAACAATTGAGCTTTTCTCCCTTAGTTTGCAGGTTAAGAAAATCGTCGAAGGTCTTATACCTCTTGACGTGGGCACGAGCCTGAAATCCCAATTTCAGCCCTTGAAACATCTCATATGTTTCGTGACGTTTCAAAAACCGTCTTCGGTGCCTCAACTCTAAACCGTTTAACTGAACTATCACGTAGTTATCAAAATGTGTATGTCAGATGTTCGCAACATCCACAGACAACTTTCGAGGTTCAGCACACTGAGCGGTGCATTAAGTACATAAGCCTTCTATGAAGCAATGAGGACAATCCTCAGTTTACGGACCTAGTCCGCATAATTGCTACTATCAACTTTCAACTAAATTTTCTCTAGGAACATATCTAAATAGTAGAACTGAAGCGCGAGCTATGACATAATTTGCGAAGATCTTTTGACTATGTTCAGGATAATTAAGTTCATCTTATGAACTCCCACTCAGATAGACATCCCTCTAGTCATCTAAGTGATTACATGATCTGAGTCAACTAGGCCGTGTCCGATCATCGCGTGAGACGGACTAGTCAACATCGGTGAACATCTTCATGTTGATCGTATCTTCTATACGACTCATGCTCGACCTTTTGGTCTTCTGTGTTCCGAGGCCATGTCTATGCACATGCTAGGCTCGTCAAGTTAACCCTAAGTGTTTTGCATGTGTAAAACTGTCTTACACCCGTTGTATGTGAACGTAAGGATCTATCACACCCGATCATCACGTGGTGCTTCGAAACGATGAACTTTAGTAATGGTGCACATTTAGGGGAGAACACTTCTTGAAATTTTAATGAGGGATCATCTTATTTACTACCGTCGTTCTAAGCAAATAAGATGTATAAACATGATAAACATCACATGTAATCAAATAATAGTGACATGATATGGCCAATATCATGTAGCTCCTTTGATCTCCATCTTGGGGCTCCATGATCATCTATTACAAGAACATGATCAATCTCATACATCACATATATCATTCATCACATCCTTTTGGCCATATCACATCACATAGCATACCCTGCAAAAACAAGTTAGACGTCCTCTAATTGTTGTTTGCATGTTTTACGTGGCTGCTATGGGTTTCTAGCAAGAACGTTTCATACCTACACAAAAACCACAACGTGATATGCCAATTGCTATTTACCCTTCATAAGGACCCTTTTCATCGAATCCGATCCGACTAAAGTGGGAGAGACAGACACCCGCTAGCCACCTTATGCAACTAGTGCATGTCAGTCGGTGGAACCAGTCTCACGTAAGAGTACGTGTAAGGTCGGTCCGGACGCTTCATCCCACGATGCCGCCGAATCAAGATAAGACTAGTAACGGCAAGCATATTGAACAAAATCAACGCCCACAACTACTTTGTGTTCTACTCGTGCATAGAAACTACGCATAGACCTAGCTCATGATGCCACTGTTGGGGAACGTAGCAGAAATTCAAAATTTTCCTACGTGTCACCAAGATCAATCTATGGAGTCATCTAGCAATGAGGGAGGATTGGATATACATACCCTTGTAGATCGCGCGCGGAAGCGTTCAAGAGAACGGGGTTGATGGAGTCGTACTCGTCGTGATCCAAATAACCGATGATCCTAGCGCCGAACGGACGGCACCTCCGTGTTCAACACACGTACGGAGCAGCGACGTCTCCTCCTTCTTGATCCAGCAAGGGGGGGGGGAGAGGTTAATGGAGATCCAACAACACGACGGCGTGGTGGTGGAAGAAGCGGGATTCCAACAGGGCTTCGCTAAGCGCTGCGGGAGGAGGGAGATGTGTCACGGGAGGGAGAGGGAGGCGCCAGGCCTTAGGTATGGTTGCTCCTCCTTTTCCCCACTATATATAGGGCCAAGGGAGAGGGGGGAGGCTCAGCCCTTGCCCCTTCCTCCAAGGAAGGGTGCGGCCAAGGGGGGGAGGAGTCCATCCTCCCCAAGGCACCTCGGAGGTGCCTTCCCCCTTTAGGACTCTCCCCTTTTTCTCTTCTCTTGGCGCATGGGCCTCTTGGGGCTGGTGCCCTTGGCCCATGTAGGCCAAGGCGCACCCCCTACAGCCCATGTGGCCCCCCGGGGCAGTTGGCCCCACCCGGTGGACCCCCGGGACCCTTCCGGTGGTCCCGGTACAATACCGGTGACCCCGAAAGTTGTCCCGATGGCCGAAATAGCACTTCCTATATATAATTATTTACCTCCGGACCATTCCGGAACTCCTCGTGACGTCCGGGATCTCATCCGGGACTCCGAACAACTTTCGGGTTACCGCATACTAATATCTCTATAACCCTAGCGTCACCGAACCTTAAGTGTGTAGACCCTACGGGTTCGGGAGACATGCAGACATGACCGAGATGACTCTCCGGTCAATAACCAACAGCGGGATCTGGATACCCATGTTAGCTCCCACATGTTCCACGATGATCTCATCGGATGAACCACGATGTCAAGGACTTAATCAATCCCGTATACAATTCCCTTTATCTAGCGGTACGATACTTGCCCGAGATTCGATCGTCGGTATCCCGATACCTTGTTCAATCTCGTTACCGGCAAGTCTCTTTTACTCGTTCCGTAACACATCATCCCGGGATCAACTCCTTGATCACATTGTGCACATTATGATGATGTCCTACCGAGTGGGCCCAGAGATACCTCTCCGTCACACGGAGTGACAAATCCCAGTTTCGATTCGTGCCAACCCAACAGACACTTTCGGAGATACCTGGAGTATACCTTTATAGCCACCCAGTTACGTTGTGACGTTTGGCACACCCAAAGCACTCCTACGGTGTCCGGGAGTTGCACAATCTCATGGTCTAAGGAAATGATACTTGACATTAGAAAAGCTTTAGCATACGAACTACACGATCTTGTGCTATGCTTAGGATTGGGTCTTGTCCATCACATCATTCTCCTAATGATGTGATCCCGTTATCAACGACATCCAATGTCCATGGTCAGGAAACCGTAACCATCTATTGACCAACGAGCTAGTCAACTAGAGGCTTACTAGGGACATGGTGTTGTCTATGTATCCACACATGTATCTGAGTTTCCTATCAATACAATTATAGCATGGATAATAAACGATTATCATGAACAAGGAAATATAATAATAACTAATTTATTATGGCCTCTAGGGCATATTTCCAATAGAGCCTTCCACCCTTTACCAAGTATATAGATGCATTAAGATAACAAGATAATATGATGATATCCCAACAAGTAAATAAATGTTCCAACAAGGAACGGCCTCCAATCTTCACCTGCAACTAGCAACGCTATCAGAGGGGCTGAGCAAAGCGGTAACATAGCCAATCAACGGTTTGCTAGGACATGATGGGTTAGAGGTTTGACATGGCAATTTGGGAGGCTGACAAGCAAATGGTAGGCATCATAGCATTGGCATAGCAAAAGAGCGAGCAAACTAGCATAGCAAAGATAGTAGTGATTTCGAGGGTATGATCATCTTGCCTGCAAAGCTGTCAGAGTTGACTGGATCCTCGAAAGCAAACTCAACGGGCTCCTCATTAACGCACTCGTCTCCCGGCTCTACTCAAACAATACAAACAAGCAACAAGGACACAATCAACCACGTGCAAACTCAAACAACACGATGCAAAGATGATATGCTATGCGGGATGCGATGCGGGATGCAAAATGCAAGATATGACAGGAAATGCATGAACCTGGCCTCAACTTGGAAATCCAAGTGTGCCACTGGAAAGATGGGATGAAATCGCTTGAAAACGATATAAAGAACGCCGGAATCGGAGTTACGGTTTGGAAATGGCAAGCGATTCAAATATGACACCGGTCTGCGATTTACAGCAAGTAGGCATCTAAATGCAATGAGATGAACATGCTACGGCACCCAAAAATGACAACAAAATACATGGCAGGGATGAATACAAGATGCTTAACAAAATTCTAGCACTGAGCTACGGCCAATTCATCCATTAACAGGTTCAAACAAGCATGGTAAAAACGCAAATGGTAAACAGATCTCAGACTTAGTGAAATTAACACTTGTCTGAAATTTCCGATCATATAGCCCTCTTCGGAGCAACAAAACAACATGCTACAAGACCTGAACATGACAAAGAATAACATGGCATGGAGCTACTCAACAAGCTTAACAAAAGTCCCTTAGTGACCTTGAGTCAAAAGGGATCCGAAAAAATACTAACGAGCACACGAACATAGCAAAAACATAAACAGTTTTCAGACTTAGTGAAAACTGGCACATGCTGAAACATAACTCAAGTAGGCATGTTTACGAGCTCGATGCACTCACTACCATGCAATTCATGGCAAGACAAGCATACATCCATTAAGAAGGCACCAAATGCAAGCTAGACTTGGCAAGAAAAATGGCACAGCATGCACGGATCAACTACAACATCATCGGCAAAATTGCAAACAAGTTGACAATCTGCCCAGATTCACAAAGTAGCAAAAGTAGAGCTCGATTGACTCTAGCTAGGGTGCTCCATAATTGCAAACAAGGACATGGATGGATAGAGCACTACAATATTAACAAAACTCCTTTACTGCTCATCCTCAAAAGAGGCACGGATCACTAGGAAGCAACAAGAATATATGGCATCATGAGATAAACGATCCCAGGACTTACTGAAAATACTAAGTCCCTGAAAAAAGAATTACCGAGTGCCTCACTTTGCAAGCTTGCACTAGTCACCACACACATCAAAAAATACATGGATTGCACCTCTGGAAAGATGACAAAACCCTTAACAACACATATGTAGAGCATCGGGGCATATCATGCACACAATAAACATGGCAAAAATGACAAATGTCTAAGATGGAGTAGCAGATCTGACAATTAACTCAAGTAGCCCTCTTCTAACAGCATTTCGGGCATCAAGATGAACTCAAATGAAAATGATGCAATGGAATGAAATGATGTACTCTCTGAGATGAACATTTTGATATGCTATATGCATGAATCGGAGCTACGGATGCGGAGATATAGCATGACGAAGTTGCAAAAAAAATAAAGGGGGAGGGGGAAAGTCAACCGCTAGATCTAGGGTTCTTGCAATGTAGCTGCGGATCTGGCCGTACTGTAGCTGCCGGATGGATGTCGCCGGAGAAAAGCTCGACGACGGCGGGGGAAGACGGCCGGAGCTCCGGGCGAGGTGGTCGGGGACCTCGCCGGAGAAGCGTGGGGCGGCGCGGGCTCGGCGTCGGGGAGGCAGGGGCGGCGCGGTGATGGTCGAGGTGGCGGGCGTGGCTTCCATCGCCGGAGAAGACAAACCGCGGCGGCGCGGCGAGCTGAGGTGGCGGCGGGCGCGTCGCCGGCGCGCGGGCGAAAAGAGAGAGAGGCGCGGCGTGCTGGGCGGCTCGGCCCGGGAGGCGTGCGGGAGGGCCGGCGCTGGGCCTGGCGGGCCCGCGTCGGTGGGGAGGCGGCGAAGCGGTCCCCCGGGACAGGTGGTGCTTTAGGAGTGGACGGCGGTGAGGGCGGACATGTCCGGCCGGTCGGATCTCGTCCGGCGGCGCGAGGAGGGGATTTTTTTAGGGTTTTCAGGCGAGGGGGATCCGGATTTTCGGGAGGGGGTGTATATATAGGCATAGAGAGAGCTAGGAGAGTCCAAATGAGGTGCGGTTTTCGGCCACGCGATCGTGATCGAACGCTCTAGATGATGGAGAAGACTTACGTGCGTTTTGGGCCAAAATGAAGGGGTGTTGGGCTGCAACACACACGAGGCCTTTACGGCCCCTCGGTTAACCGTTGGAGTATCAAACGAAGTCCAAATGATACGAAACTTGACAGGCGGTCTACCGGTAGTAAACCAAGGCCGCTTGGCAAGTCTCGGTCCAATCCGGAAATGTTTAATCCGCACACACGAAAGAAAGCTAGAAATGACCACCGGAGGAGAACGAAGCGCCGGAATGCAAAACGGACAACGGGGAAAATGCTCGAATGCATGAGATGAACACGTATGCAAATGCAATGCACATGATGACATGATATGAGATGCATGACAATGATAACAACACACGGAGACAAAGACCCGAACCCGAGAAAATAAAATAACTTAACGCCGGAAACGACAAGAGTTGGAGTACAAATTGGGAAAGTTATATCCGGGGTGTTACAACACTCCACCACTACGAAAGGATCTCGTCCCGAGATCTAGGACTGAAAGAACGCCGGGTACTCAGAACAGAGGTGATCCTCGCGTTCCCAGGTAGCTTCACGGTCGGAATGGTGTGACCACTTGACTTTGAGAAATTTGATTGACTTGTTGCGAGTCTTGCGTTCAGTCTCTTCAAGAATAGCAACTGGGTGCTCATGATAGGAAAGATCTTCTTAGAGCTCAATGTCCTCGAAGTTGATGGTGCGGTCAGGAGTCTTGAAGCACTTTCGGAGCTGAGAGACATGGAACACGTCATGAACGTTTGCAAAGTTTGAAGGAAGCTCGAGTTGATAGGCGAGGTCGCCTCTCTTGCTGACAATCTTGAAAGGTCCCACAAATCTGGGGGCAAGCTTCCCTTTGATACTGAAGCGACGAGTACCTTTCATAGGAGAGACGCGGAGGTAAACATGATCTCCGATCTCGAAAGCCAAATCACGGTGCTTACTAGCGTAGTAGCTCTTCTGACGGGATTGGGCTGCTTTGGTGTTATCACGAATGACTTTGCACATTTCCTCTACCTCTGTGATTAAGTCATTACCCAAAAGCTGACGTTCACCGGTTTCAGACCAGTTGAGAGGGGTACGGCACTTCCTGCCATATAGAATTTCAAATGGGGCCTTGCCCGAACTTGCTTGAAAACTGTTGTTGTAGGGGAATTCAGCATAAGGAAGACAATCCTCCCACTTCATGTCGAAGGAGATCACACAAGCCCTGAGCATATCTTCAAGAATCTGGTTGACACGCTCGACTTGACCGCTAGTCTGAGGATGGAAAGCTGTGCTGAAGCGGATGTTGGTGCCCATGGCCTTCTGAAAAGAATCCCAAAACTTTGAGGTAAAGATGCTGCCATGGTCCGAAGAGATCACTTGTGGAATACCCTGTAGAGAGACAATTCGAGAGGTATAGAGTTCCGCCAATTGAGCTACAGTGATCGACTCTTTGATAGGCAGAAAATGAGCCACTTTGGTGAGTTTGTCGATGACAACGAATATAGCATCATTGCCATGCTTGGACTTTGGAAACCCAGTCACGAAGTCCATTTCAATGTGGTCAAACTTCCATTCTGGAATGGCAAGAGGTTGGAGGAGACCTGCTGGCCTTTGGTGTTCTGCCTTCACTCTTCTGCAGACATCACATTCGTTCACGAATTGAGCAATCTCGCGCTTCATTCGAGTCCACCAATAAGCCTGCTTAAGGTCCTGATACATCTTCGTACTCCCAGGGTGGATGGAGAGGAGAGAATTGTGAGCCTCGTTCATGATCACTTTACGGAGGTCACCTTTGGGCACAACAATATGATCCTCGAAGAAGAGAGTGTCCTTGTCATCAAGGCGGTAGCACTTGTACTTGGGCTGACTCTTGGCAATCCCAATCTTCACCTTTTTCACCATAGCATCAAGAAGCTGGGCTTGGCGAATCTGGTCTTCCAAGGTAGGAGAGACTTGAAGGTTGGCGAGGAAACCTTGAGGAACAACTTGCAGATTAAGTTTGCGGAAAGCTTCACAAAGCTCGGGTTGATAAGGCTTGAGAATCAGACTGTTGCAGTAAGCCTTTCTACTCAATGCGTCAGGAATCACATTGGCCTTGCCTGGAGTATACTCAATACTCGGATTATACTCTTGAATCATTTTGACCCATCAAGTTTGCCTGAGGTTGAGATTAGGCTGAGTGAAAATGTACTTGAGACTCTTGTGATCAGTGAAAATGTCCACTTTTCTTCCCAATAGAAGATGTCTCCAAGTCAAAAGAGCATGCACAACTGCCGCCAACTCGAGATCATGAGTGGGGTAGTTCTTCTCATTAGGCTTCAACTGGCGAGAGGTATAAGCAACAACTTTCTTCTCTTGCATCAAAACTGCGCCAAGACCTTGGAGAGAGGCATCACAAAAGACCTCGTACGGTTTGGATTCATCAGGCGGAGTCAGAACTGGAGCAGTGATCAATTTCTCTTTCAAAGTGTTGAAAGCAATATCACACTCCAGAGACCAAACATACTTGACGTGCTTTTGGAGAAGATTTGAGAGAGGCTTCGCAATCTTAGAAAAGTTTTCAACGAATCTTTGACAATAGCTTGCGAGACCGAGGAAACTGCGGAGTTGCTTCACGTTCTGAGGAGGTTCCCAATTCACAATTGCAGACACCTTCTCAGGATTCACGGCAATGCCCTTGGCAGAGATGATATGACCAAGATAAAGAACCTCATCGAGCCAAAATTCACACTTGGAGAACTTGGCGTAGAACTGATGTTCCCTGAGCTTATCGAGAACCAAACGCAAGTGCTTGGCATGATCTTCCTTGTTCTTGGAGAAAACCAGAATGTCGTCGAGATAGACCAAAACAAAGTCATTGGTGTAGGCGTTGAAGATGAAGTTCATCATGCGAGAGAAAGTCGGAGGAGCGTTGACGAGGCCAAAAGACATGACAGTGTATTCATATGAACCAAAGCTAGTTCTGAAAGCCGCCTTGGGAATATCTTGCTCACGGATTCGAATCTGATGATAACCCATACGGAGATCAAGCTTGGAGAATACTTGGGCACCTTTGAGTTATTCGAACAGCTCATTGATGTTGGGAAGTGGGTATTTGTTCTTGCTGGTCTTCTTGTTCAATGGACGGTAATCAACACAAAGTCGGTCCGTTCCATCCTTCTTCTTCACAAAAAGAACACCACAACCCCACGGAGAAGAACTAGGCCAGATGAGACCCATTCTCTCTTGCTCATCGAGTTGCTTCTTCAGCTCCTTCAACTCTTCAGGTCCGAGCTTGTAAGGACGTTTGCACACAGGTTCCGCACCAGGCTTAAGATCAATAATGAATTCAACTGGCCGGTGCGGAGGCATTCCTGGAAGCTCTTCTGGAAAGACGTCTTGGTACTTGCAAACGACTGGAATTTGCGAGATAGCATCCAATTCACCCTTCTCATTGAGAGAAAACAGACGGATGGTATCATCTCGAGCGGCAAAAACAATTACATCCTCAGACGAATGAGTCAATTGAATCTGCCTGGCTGCACAATCAAGATGCGCCTTGCGCTTAGAAAGTCAATCCATTCCGAGAATAAGATCAATATCCGGGTCGCCCAGAACAATAGGAGAAGCTAGAAATTTGTAGTCACCCAAAGTGATAGTAACATCCGGAACACAGATATTAGCTGTCATCTGCTTGCCCGGTGACACGATTTGCAAGGAACTTTGCAGATATTGATAAATCGCACTCATACTTTGATGCAAAAGGTTCGGAAATGAAACAATGCGATGCACCAGTGTCAAAAAGAACTTTTGCGGGAACATCGTTAACAGGAAGGTTACCCATGATCACATCTGACGAATCCTCTGCCTGAGCTGCATTCATCAAATTGACCTTGGCGTGCTTGGGGTTATGCTTGACCACAGCTGTACTTGCCGATCTGACAGGAGGAGGAGGAGGAGGAAGACGCCTCTGGTTGAAACACTTGTTGGCATAGTGACCCTTCTGTTGGCACTTGTTGCACGTGACCTCTGAAAGCAGACGGTGATACGGAGCACTCGATCTTGGAGGTTGAGACGAAGTCTTGTTCTGAAAGCCAGGGTTGGGTGGGTGGGAAGAACCACTGCCACCTTTGCTCTACTGCTGATACGGCTGACGGAACAGAGGAGGGGGAAGCCAATACTTCTGCTGCTTGGCCACTTGAGTAGAGGAAGAAGGAGTAACATCTCTGACTCGCTTCTTGGAAGCATCACACCTCAACTGAGCAGCCTCTTGCTTCAGTGCCATGTTGTAGAACTCATCGTATCTCAAGGGCTCAAAGAGAACAAGAGCGAGCTGGATTTCTTCTCTACGACCACCCCTGAACTGGTATATCATGCTCTTTTCATCAGGGACGTCCTGCTTGGCAAAGCGGGCGAGCTTCTGGAACAACTTGTTGTAGTCATAGACAGACAAAGAGCCTTGCTTCAGGTTGCGGAATTCCTCACGCTTGCTTTCAACCATGCTCTGAGGAATATGATGAGCTCGAAAATCTCGACGGAAATCATCCCAAGTGATAACACATCCACCTCAAGAATCCTTGTACTGCTGGAACCATTCTGCAGCTTGATCTTTGAGTTGGAAGGAAGCGAACTTGACGAAATCTTCAGGCCTGACATTGCTGCACTCAAAATGCTTACACAGATCCACGAGCCAATCGTCAGCATCGGTTGCCTCAACACAATTGCTGAAAGTCTTTGGCCCATTAGCAAGGAACTGGTTGAGTGTAGCAAAGTGATTCTGATTGTTGCCTTGATTCCCTTCGTTGCCTTGATTGCGCTCTTGAAGAATTTGCATGATCAACTGTGTGTTCGCATTGGTTGCGGCCATCATAGCTTGCCATGCCTCCGGAGGAGGAGGAGGTGGTGGCGTTTCTTGATGCTGATTCTGACTAGTGCTCTTAGCGGGAGCCATCCTGAAGAGGTTGACCACCGTTAGCACATAGACAGAAAAATGAAGCTGAATCCAACGGAATGAAAATTGCAACATATAGTCTTCACATCCGAACAAAATGAACGAATGCATTCCTCTTGAAATGGTCACATATTCCATAAATTGAGAAGCCACGTAGAATTAAGGTAGAGAAATAATTCAACAAGGTACGGCTCAAGAACGCATAATCGGTAAGAAATCCCAATCTCAAACCAATATCCGTGGAAGAAGAAACTAGAGCTACAAGAATTCCCACCTATGAAACTCCCGAACCTTTCCGGTTATGCAATCAGGTGTTGGGGATACAGGGGAAGCATAATATCTCACCCAAACTAGCAAATCCTACATCCAGCTGTATCCATCCTTCAACACATAACCAAGAAAAACTTCGGAAACCATCTACCTCAACCTTCGAAAAGCATCCGTTATACAAGTTATGGCAATACTCCCGAACTCCCGCCCCAGTACTGGGTGGCGTTGAGGTTATCTCACCAACGAACTGCATGAGATTTTCGGTGTCGGCGTACTAATCTCAGGTATTCCAGAACTGCAACGATAAAATTATGACGACAACACCTCAGAGCTCAACTCCCCGGGACACTTCCACTAAACCCCTGACAGGAGGCACCAAGACAATGTTCTCATCATAAAACCATCGGAACGATTCCAAGATACCCGCGTGATCCTAAAACTTTTTTAGTGAAATTTGAGAAGAGAAGAGTCAAAACTCTACGTCGGGATGCCTTACCAGAGCGATGAGGAGACTGGGAAGTATAAAGAATTCCTAAGCTCTCCGATATATAATTCCTAAATGACTCAAAACATTTTTCTAGACACAACTCGGCTGCTAAAAACGATCAAGCAATGGGGCTCCTAAGGTCGGGGAAGGCTCTGATTACCAACTTGTAACACCCTCGATGCGACTATATCTCCCACGTGTCGAGGCACGACTTAGAGGCATAATCGCATTGAAGGAATATGTCGCAAGTAAGGCAATCTTCACAACATCCCATGTAATATGAATAAAGAAAGGGATAACATAGTTGGCTTACACTCACCACGTTAATCAAGGTACATAAATAACATTACATCAACCAAACACTCATGGCCCAACTACGGCGCCAAAATAGAAGATAAACCCAACATGCGACACGGTCCCAATCACCCCCAACTGGGCACCACTACTGATCATCGGGGAAAGACACATAGTAACGTTGAGAGTCCTCGTCGAACTCCCACTTGAGCTCGAGCGCGTCACCTGGAGCGGAATCATCTGGACCTGCATCTGGTGTGATAGTAATCTGTGAGCCACAGGGACTCAGCAATCTCGCACCCTCGCAATCAAGACTATTTAAGCTTAATAGGTAAGGCAAGGTAAGTATATGTGGAGCTGCAGCAAGCGACTAGCATGTATGGTGGCTAACTTATTCACAAAAGAGAGCGAGAAGAGGAGGCAAAGCGTGAGCGAGAAACTAAAGAGCAACCTGCGCAAACATTACTCCAACACCGTGTCCACTTCCCGGACTCCGCCGAGAAGAGGCCATCACGGTAACACACTCAGTTGATTCATTTTAATTAAGTTAAGGTTCAAGTTATCTACAATCGGACATTAACAAATTCCCATCTGCCCATAACCGCGGGCACGGCTTTCAAAAGTTCAATCCCTGCAGGGGAGTCCCAACTTAGCCCATGACAAGCTCTCACGGTCAACGAAGGAATAGACCTCCATCCGAGACGTTCCGATCAGACTCGGTATCCCGGTACAACAAGACACTTCGACAAGTTAAAACAAGACCAACAACACCGCCCGAATGTGCCGACAAATCCTGATAGGAGCTGCACATATCTCTTTCTCAGGGCACACTCAGATGAGCGCTCCATACAACTAAAACCAAACCTCGAGTTTCCCCGAGGGGGCGCTGCACAGGACTCTAATTTGGACCAACACTCAGAGGAGCACTGGCCCGGGGGGGGGGGTTTAAATAAGATGACCCTCGGGCTCCGGAAACCCAAGGGAAAAAGAGGCTAGGTGGAAAATGGTAAAACCAATGTTGGGCATTGCTGGAAAAGCTTTAATCAAGGCGAACTATCAAGGGGTTCCCATTATAACCCAACCGCGTAAGGAACGCAAAATCAGGGAACATAACACCGATATGACGGAAACTAGGGCGGCAAGAGTGGAACAAAACACTAGGCGAGAGGCCGAGCCTTCCACCCTTTACCAAGTATATAGATGCATTAAGATAACAAGATAATATGATGATATCCCAACAAGTAAATAAATGTTCCAACAAGGAACGGCCTCCAATCTTCACCTGCAACTAGCAACGCTATAAGAGGGGCTGAGCAAAGCGGTAACATAGCCAATCAACGGTTTGCTAGGACATGGATGGGTTAGAGGTTTGACATGGCAATTTGGGAGGCTGACAAGCAAATGGTAGGCATCGTAGCATTGGCATAGCAAAAGAGCGAGCAAACTAGCATAGCAAAGATAGTAGTGATTTCGAGGGTATGATCATCTTGCCTGCAAAGCTGTCAGAGTTGACTGGATCCTCGAAAGCAAACTCAACGGGCTCCTCGTTAACGAACTCGTCTCCCGGATCTACTCAAACAAGACAAACAAGCAACAAGGACACAATCAACCACGTGCAAACTCAAACAACACGATGCAAAGATGATATGCTATGCGGGATGCAAAATGCAAGATATGACAGGAAATGCATGAACCTGGCCTGAACTTGGAAATTCAAGTGTGCCACTGGAAATATGGGATGAAATCGCTTGAAAACGATATAAAGAACGCCGGAAACGGAGTTACGGTTTGGAAATGGCAAGCGATTCAAATATGACACCGGTCTGCGATTTACAGCAAGTAGGCATCTAAATGCAATGAGATGAACATGCTACAGCACCCAAACATGACAACAAAATACATGGCAGGTATGCATACAAGATGCTTAACAAAAGTCTAGCACTGAGCTACGGCCAATTCATCCATTAACAGGTTCAAACAAGCATGGTAAAAACGCAAATGGTAAACAGATCTCAGACTTAGTGAAATTAACACTTGTCTGAAATTTCAGATCATATAGCCCTCTTCGGAGCAACAAAACTACATGCTACAAGACCCGAACATGAAAAATAAGAACATGGCATGGAGCTACTCAACAAGCTTAACAAAAGTCCCTTAGTGACCTTGAGTCAAAAGGGATCCTAAAAAATACTAAAGAGCACACAAACATAGCAAAAACATAAACAGTTTTCAGACTTAGTGAAAACTGGCACATGCTGAAACATAACTCAAGTAGGCATGTTTACGAGCTCGATGCACTCACTACGGTGCAAGTCATGGCAAGACAAGCATACATCCATTAAGAAGGCACAAAATGCAAGCTAGACATGGTAAGAACAATGGCACAGCATGCACGGATCAACTACAACATCATCGGCAAAATTGCAAACAAGTTGACAATCTGCCCAGATTCACAAAGTAGCAAAAGTAGAGCTCGATTGTGTAACATCCCAAATTTTCAATTTGGAATGTTATACACTAGATCATATGCATATCATATTTTCTTGCATTTTGGTTGATCCTAGAAATTTCACGCAACTCAAGGACCCTCGGAGAGAGTTGGAGATTTCGTTATTTTCATATTTGAGAGTTCTCTCGAATTTTGAAAATAGGATCATTTGATTTACTTATTTTATCTTCAATAATTTTTCCGGTGTCAAAATATGAGAGAGGGAATAATATGACTTTCCCAAATTTAGGAAAAAATGAAGATATAATAAATAGATCAATTTTGCTTTCCGGTGTTTATTTGCATTTTATTTGGATAGGGAAAAATGCGCGTTTTCAAAAATTGCATTTTAGGTCCGGAGAAAAGTTCATTTTGTTCGGCTCATTTTTAGGAGTCGGGGAAAATTTACTTTAGATTTTTCGAAGTTCGTTTAGATCCTTTCTTGTTTTTTTTTCTGCGCGAGGAAACTATTTAAAAAAAAATTGAGCAGCGCCTTGGGCCAAAGGCCCAAGCCAAGCCACCTACCGCCGCGCTCCCAGGCGCCAGGCGCCGAGCCAGGAGCCGGTCGGCCGCCGCCGCCTCTTGCTAGGACCGAATCCTTTTAGGATTCTAGGGCGCCCCCTTGTCCCCTTTTCCTTATTTTGTTTTCTTTAGTCCTACTCCGTTTATTTTCTAGATCTTTCCTACTCCTATTCTAATTCCTTGTCCTCTACCCCAAGTAAACCCCTCCCCTCCCCAATATAAATACCCAAGCACCCCCCCCTCTAAACACATCAAATCAAAGCTCTCCTCCACACCGCGCCTTACCGCCGCCGCGCCGCCTCACCCGCGCCGCCACCCCACACCCCGCGCCGCCGCCGCGCCTTACCGCCGCCAAGCCGCATCACACCGCGCCCTGCGTCACCGCCGCCGCGCCGCCTCACCCGCGCCGCCACCCCACACCCCGCGCCGCCGCCGCACCTTACCGCCGCCGCGCCGCATCACACCGCGCCCTACGTCACCGCCGCCGCCGCCCCACACCCGCGCCGCCGCCGCACCTTGCCCACGCCGCCGCCCTACGCCGACGCCGCCGGAGCCCCTCACCGGAGACCTCGCCAAGGTAGCCCCGCGCTACATCTATTCTTTTTCTCGGATCGTTTTCTTCTAATCGTTCCGATTCTTTTCTTCTCTAAACCGTTCCGGTTTTCTAGATCGGTTTTTCGTTCGGTTTTTCTTCTCCGAAACCCTAGATCGGATTCATTTTCTTCTCCGATTTAGTTGCTTTGGACCGTTCGCCGGACCGTTCATCCTAACGAACGTGATCACCGGATTCTTCTAGGTTAACGAACGTCCGTTCGTTTAACCGTTCTTCTTTTTCTTTTCGTCGGATTTATTCCGCGATCGCGATCTCAGATCCGATCTTCTTTCTAGTCTTTCTTTTCGCTCGTTTATCGGAATCAGGTGATTCAAGCGCCTGGAGTTTCGTCTCAAAACCGCCGTTCCGTCTAATCAACTTGAACAAGCTTTTGTTACAGTAAAAATTTTGACCTAGATTCAACTTGCTAGAACCGAGTTGTTTTCTTCCGCCGTTTGTTTTTCGTTCTTTCTTTGCAACCGGAGTTCTTAAGTTGAACTACTTGGTTCGTTCTCTTGTTCGAGTTTTACCTGTGCATTAGATGAGTACTTATTGTATGCTTGTTGTTTGTCTGCGATAGATTACCCGGATTGCGCCGCTTGTTACTTCGAAACTCTAGGACTCGCGGATCATCAGCAAGGCAAGTAACACTTTGATCATACCTTTTCTACAACCCATGTTTTATTGCATTAGATCAATCCTCACACATTGCATGATTAGGATCTAATTAAATTGTGGGATGGGAAGTAGATGAGGTAGTACCTATTACCTGTATTATTATGAAACCTTTGGGAGTTACTTCTACGTTTACTTATTATGCCATGCTATGCTAGTAGACGTGGATTGGGTGAGTGATATCCATGACAGATGTGAGATTGATAATTTTAATGGTTTATCTAAGGTGGCAACTTAAACACACATCTGGGTGGATTGAGGCACCTGATGTCTATCAGGACTTGCCTCTTTTTTTTGGACCGCCACCCAGGCTCAAAGGGATCATAAGATAATTCATGCTAGAAACTTCCGTGTGCAGCCACATGCTACTATGGGCTCTGGCATAGTTGACTAAGTTGTGCGAACTCTTACGGGGTGGACTAGCAGATGTAGGGGATGTAGGTGTACCGGTCTACCCCACATGTAAGGTGCTAGTGCTTCTGAAAGACTATGTCTCGGTCATCCGTTTCTCAAACACCATGTAGTGCGAGAAAACAAACGGAGGCGATCGAGTCATGTGGGGAAAAGTGCGCAAACCTCTGCAGAGTAACAAACTAATCATGATTAGCCGTGTCCCCGGTTATGGACAACTTGAGTATCTAGTACTTGAATATCATTGTGAATCTCAACATGTTACTTCTAATTAATGTTATTGGGTTTTAATTACTTTTAATTGGGATTGAGAATGCTGTCAATCATTCTCAATGTTTCACAACCACCATGATAGTAAATAAAAATTTATTCCTTTGTAGTAGGGAAAAATTGGCTTTACGCAAAAACTGTAACCATAGAGCTTTCCACCAGCCATATATGCATATAGTATAGCTGTTTCATTCCATTACTCTCTATGTGTTACTTTGCCAGCATATTCCATGTGCTGACCCGTTTTCGGGCTGCAACGTTAATGTTGCAGACTTTTCAGACGACGATTGAGGTGCGTTTAGGTCGTGGTTCTATACTCAGTGATGCCGCTGGAGTTGATGGACCCATTTATCTTCCAAGTCTTCCGCTGTTATCTTCAAAATATGGCCTTAAGTCATATTTATTGTAATAAGTTCTTTTTCAGCCATCGATGTAATAAGTGTGTGATTGCAACTCTGCTATAAAACCTCGATGTACTGTGTGGTGTCAGCATCACTGATCCAGGGATGACACCGTAGCACAGTAGACGTGATCCATTCGGGTCAGGTCGCTACAGAGATGGTATCAGAGCCAGGTTGACTGTAGGACACGACCACTAAGTTAAAGCCATAGATCACCCTTCTCTTCTCATTTTCTAACTCCTCATCTTTTCTACTCTTTTAGGATGACGCACGCGAAGATTAAGTACGCTCAACCGGATGAAGGCACACCATTTGGATTTCACCTGAAGGAAGTCACTAAGTACCTGAACATTGGATTACCAAGCTTCACGGGAACCTTCAACGCCACTCTGCCTGAAGAGGAGCGCTAGAAGATTCAAGCTCACGTTCCGGGAAGAACATTCGCGCCAATCACGAAGCCCATAGATAGTGTTTTCAATGCACCAACCTGGAGTCTAGGAAGGAGCATGGCAGCTCATATCACCATAGGACGCATTGGAGAAGTTTATCAAGAAGACCTCAAGGACACTATCTACCAGATTTGCGGACGCCGTGATGAACAATGGGAGTTAGTCAGCACCAAGAAGGATAGATCCATTGCATCTTTCATCCAGGAGTTAAACCAGCACATTCGACGCCACGAGAACCAGATGTGCAATGATATGGTAGAGTTGAAGAATGCGAAGGCAAGGATCATCGAGCTAGAAGGAGAACTAAAGTCTACACGCAAGGACTACATGGACGAGATCGTAGCTCTAGCAAGGCACAATTGCGATCTTAAGCAGGAGATTGAAGAACTCAAGAGGAAGTTAGCATCCCAGGAGGACGACAAGTACGTCGCATGTCCAGACAACTACATCATCATCGACGACACCGATTCGGATCCAAGTGAACCCGACTTTGAAGACGAAGCTGGAGTAGATATCATGGAGTCTTCCACCGGTTCAAATTTCTAGATGACCACCAGATAGTAGTAGTATTCCCCCATGTAAACACATTATAGTCGAGCACTTTTGCGATAGTTAGACCGTTTGTAAGCCCTTGTTTGATTGATTGAAGTGAATTGTGTGCTTTTGCCTCATGTGCATATGGGTAGTGTTTTCCCTTTAGACCCCCTCTATTCTTAATTCTCGTCTTTTCTAAACCCTCAGATGCCTCCGAGACGTGACAATGGATTTCCACTGGAGCTCACTCAGTTGATCCAGCAGCAGAATCAATTGATGCAAATGTTAGTTCAGAATCAGCAGAACAACAACAACAACCCACCACCACCACCACCTGTTGACCACTTAGCCCGTTTCCTTAGGCTGAATCCGCCGGTGTTTTCCAGTAGCACCGAGCCAATAGTAGCAGACGATTGGCTCCGCAAGATAGGAAGGGAGTTGACCACTGCAGGATGCACGGATGGTGAGAAAGTGAAGTTTGCCGCACACCAGCTTGACGGACCCGCGGCAGCATGGTGGGAGAATTTCACAGCCACTTACCCAGTTGACACTGTCACATGGGATCAGTTTCAGCAAGCTTTCCGCACTGCCCATGTTTCAGCAGGAGCTATGGCCATAAAGAAGCGTGAGTTTCGCAACTTACGCCAAGGAGGAAGGACTGTTGGCCAGTATGTGGAAGAGTTTAGTAAGCTAGCCCGTTATGCCCCAGATAACGTTGCTACGGATGCAGCCAAGCAGGAGAAGTTTCTGGAAGGATTAAATGATGAACTAAGCATGCAGTTGATGGTAGCAAATTTCAACAACTACCAGGAGTTGGTAGATCGTGCCATCATGATTGAAGGGAAGCAACAGCAGATTGAGAACTGTAAGAGGAAGTATGGACAGGGGAAGTATAACTCTGGAGCCCAGCAGAAGCCCCGTTTTACCCCTAAACCGGGATTTAAGTTTCAGCACACCCATGGAGGAGGTAGCTCGCACAACCATAATGGCCACAAGAATGGTAATGGGAATGGAGGAAGCAACGGCCAGAACCGAACAACCCCATCAACCCCAACCAAGAGAGACCTGAGTCAAGTCACCTGTTTCAAGTGTTTGAAGACCGGACATTATGCCAATGAATGTCCTGAAGGCCAGAATGGAAATGGCAATGGAAGCTCTGGGAAGAAGCCGAACCCTTTCAATAGGGGACAGGTGAACCACGTTAATGTGGAGGAGATTGAAGATCAGTCCGATGCAGTAATCGGTAAGTTTTTGGTTAAGTCATTTACTGCACTCGTTCTTTTTGATACTGGTGCATCGCATTCATACATATCAAGGGGAATTGTGGAAAAGTATAGCCTGCCCACTAGGATTCTTAAAACACCTATGCTAGTAAGCTCGCCATGAGCAGAATACATGGCCAGACAAGGATGTTTTCAAGTAACATTGAGTATAGGAAGGCATGTATTCCCAACGGATTTAATTATTCTAGAATCCCAAGGTCTGGATGTGATTCTTGGTATGGATTGGCTGTCGATGTATGGAGGAAACATCGATTGCGCCAGTAAGACAATTTTGCTTACCACACCAGAAGGAAGAAGGATCAAGTATGTATCCCAGCATGTGCCAAACAGGACACAAGTGAATTGCTTATCAGGAGTTGTGCAGGAGGAAGTACCAGTGGTAAAGGATTTTCCTGATGTATTTCCTGAGGAATTACCAGGCATGCCACCGGATAGAGACATTGAGTTTTTGATTGAGTTATTGCCAGGTACAGGCCCAATATCGAAGCGACCGTACCGGATGCCAGCAAAGGATTTGGTGGAAATTAAGAATCAGATTAAGGAGTTATTGGATAAAGGTTACATTCGCCCAAGTTCGTCACCTTGGGGATCACCCGTACTTCTAGTGGAAAAGAAGGATGGATCATTAAGGATGGTTGTAGATTATCGGGGATTGAATGAAGTAACCATCAAGAACAAGTACCCACTGCCAATGATCAACGATTTGTTTGATCGATTGCAAGGAGCTAAAGTGTTTTCCAAGATCGATTTGCGATCAGGGTACCATCAGTTGAAGATTCGAGAGCAGGACATACCTAAGACAGCATTCACCACAAGATATGGACTGTATGAGTATACCGTTATGTCATTTGGATTGACTAACGCACCTGCCTATTTTATGAACCTGATGAACAAAGTGTTTATGGAGTTTCTGGATAAGTTCGTCGTAGTGTTCATCGACGACATTTTGGTTTATTCAAAGAATGAAGAGGAGCATAAGGAACATTTGCGTTTGGTTTTGGAGAAATTAAGGGAACATCAGTTATATGCCAAATTCAGCAAATGTGAGTTTTGGTTGAAGGAAGTTGGATTCCTCGGACACGTTATATCCGGAGAAGGTATAGCAGTTGACCCCACAAAGGTTGAGACCGTAACCAAATGGGAAGCACCAACAACAGTTGGAGAGATCCGGAGTTTTCTTGGACTCGCAGGATACTTCCGGAGATTTATTGAGAATTTCTCAAAAATTGCGAAGCCTATGACGGAGTTGTTGAAGAAGGATACTAAGTTCAAATGGACTGAGGAGTGTGAGGCTAGTTTCCAGGAGTTGAAGAAACGATTGGTTACCTCACCGGTATTGATTTTGCCAGATCAGACCAAGGATTATGAGGTGTATTACGACGCTTCACGTCGAGGACTTGGAGCAGTGCTTATGTAGGAAGGGAGAGTTGTTTCGTATGCATCACGACAACTGAAGCCTCATGAGTTGAATTATGCCACGCATGATTTGGAGTTAGCAGCTGTAGTGCATGCATTGAAGACGTGGAGACATTTCCTCATTGGAAATCATTGTGAGGTGTACACGGATCATAAGAGTTTGAAGTACATTTTCACTCAGAAGGAGTTGAACCTCCGACAGAGGAGATGGTTGGAGCTCATCAAGGATTATGACATGAGATTGCATTACCATCCCGGAAAGGCTAATGTAGTAGCTGACGCATTGAGCCGTAAGAGCCATGTCAATACCCTAGTGACGGGGAAAATACCAAAGGAGTTAGCAGAAAACCTTCGTAAGCTATGTTTGGAAATAGTTCCGAGAGGCTATGTAGCAGCATTGGAGATTCAGTCAACATTGATGGATAAGATCAGAGAAGCTCAGAAATCTGACAAGGAGATTGCTTCTATAAAGGAGAAATTGAGCGAAGGAAAAGCAAAGGGATTTCGTGAGGATGAGCACGACACCTTATGGTTTGAGGACCGTGTTTATGTGCCCAATGACCCGGAGATCAGGAAGTTGATTTTGCAAGAGGCACATGATTCACCATATTTGATTCACCCAGGGAATACCAAGATGTATTTGGATTTGAAGGAAACATTCTGGTGGACCGGAATGAAGAAGGATATTGCAGCGTATGTAGCAGTTTGTGACGTATGTCAGAGAGTAAAAGCAGAACATCAAAAGCCAGCAGGATTGTTACAACCACTGCCGATACCCGAATGGAAGTGGGATAAGATAGGCATGGATTTTATCACAGGGCTACCCAGGACAAAAGCCGGATATGACTCGATATGGGTAGTAGTTGATCGTTTGATGAAGGTAGCACATTTCATTCCAGTTAAGACCACTTACACCAGTGCTAAGTTGGCAAAGATATACATGACTAGAATCGTTTGTTTGCATGGAGTTCCGAGGAGTATCGTATCAGATAGAGGAACCCAATTTACCTCAAAGTTTTGGAATCAGTTGCATGAAACTTTAGGAACCAGACTAGAGTTCAGCACAGCTTTTCGTCCGCAGACAGATGGACAGACCGAGAGAGTCAATCAGATTTTGGAAGATATGCTGAGAGCTTGTGCACTAGATTATGGATCAAGTTGGGACGAAAACTTACCGTACGCGGAGTTTTCTTATAACAACAGTTACCAAACCAGTTTGAAGATGGCCCCTTTCGAAGCTTTATACGGAAGGAGGTGCAGGACACCGTTGTCCTGGAACGAAGTTAGAGACCGTCAATTCTTTGGACCAGATTCGATTAAGAAGTCTGAACGGAAAGTTAAGTTGATTCACGATAGGCTCAAGGTAGCCCAGTCCAGGCAGAAGAGCTATGCAGATTCTAAACGCAAGGAGACAGTTTACGAAACCGGAGACAGAGTTTACCTTCGAGTATCCCCACTTCGAGGAGTTAAGCATTTTGGAGTTAAGGGAAAGTTAGCACCGCGTTTCGTTGGACCATTTAAGATCGTGAAACGTATGGGAGAAGTCGCTTATAAGTTGGAATTACCAGAAGGACTGTCAGGAGTTCATGATGTATTCCATGTTTCTGAGCTGAAGAAATGTCACGCCGAGATGGCAGAGGTACCGCTAAGAGATACAGTGCCATTAGAAGCAATTCAGTTAAAGGATGACCTAACATATGAGGAGAAGCCAGTCAAGATTCTCGATGTTGCCAGTAGAGTTACTCGCAGCAAGGTTATCAAGTTTTGCAAAGTTCAGTGGAACCACCACTCAGAAGATGAAGCCACCTGGGAGAGAGAAGAAGATTTGCTCAAAGACCACCCTCACCTATTTTCTAGCCAACCCGAATCTCGAGGGCGAGATTCATCTTAAGGGGGGTAGGTTTGTAACATCCCAAATTTTCAATTTGGAATGTTATACACTAGATCATATGCATATCATATTTTCTTGCATTTTGGTTGATCCTAGAAATTTCACGCAACTCAAGGACCCTCGGAGAGAGTTGGAGATTTCGTTATTTTCATATTTGAGAGTTCTCTCGAATTTTGAAAATAGGATCATTTGATTTACTTATTTTATCTTCAATAATTTTTCCGGTGTCAAAATATGAGAGAGGGAATAATATGACTTTCCCAAATTTAGGAAAAAATGAAGATATAATAAATAGATCAATTTTGCTTTCCGGTGTTTATTTGCATTTTATTTGGATAGGGAAAAATGCGCGTTTTCAAAAATTGCATTTTAGGTCCGGAGAAAAGTTCATTTTGTTCGGCTCATTTTTAGGAGTCGGGGAAATTTTACTTTAGATTTTTCGTAGTTCGTTTAGATCCCTTTTTTGTTTTTTTTTCTGCGCGAGGAAACTATTTAAAAAAAAATTGAGCAGCGCCTTGGGCCAAAGGCCCAAGCCAAGCCACCTACCGCCGCGCTCCCAGGCGCCAGGCGCCGAGCCAGGAGCCGGTCGGCCACCGCCGCCTCTTGCTAGGACCGAATCCTTTTAGGATTCTAGGGCGCCCCCTTGTCCCCTTTTCCTTATTTTGTTTTCTTTAGTCCTACTCCGTTTATTTTCTAGATCTTTCCTACTCCTATTCTAATTCCTTGTCCTCTGCCCCAAGTAAACCCCTCTCCTCCCCAATATAAATACCCAAGCACCCCCCCTCTAAACACATCAAATCAAAGCTCTCCTCCACACCGCGCCTTACCGCCGCCGCGCCGCCTCACCCGCGCCGCCACCCCACACCTCGCGCCGCCGCCGCGCCTTACCGCCGCCAAGCCGCATCACACCGCGCCCTGCGTCACCGCCGCCGCGCCGCCTCACCCGCGCCGCCACCCCACACCCCGCGCCGCCGCCGCACCTTATCGCCGCCGCGCCGCATCACACCGCGCCCTGCGTCACCGCCGCCGCCGCCCCACACCCGCGCCGCCGCCGCACCTTGCCCACGCCGCCGCCCTACGCCGACGCCGCCGGAGCCCCTCACCGGAGACCTCGCCAAGGTAGCCCCGCGCTACATCTATTCTTTTTCTCGGATCGTTTTCTTCTAATCGTTTCGATTCTTTTCTTCTCTAAACCGTTCCGGTTTTCTAGATCGGTTTTTCGTTCGGTTTTTCTTCTCCGAAACCCTAGATCGGATTCGTTTTCTTCTCCGATTTAGTTGCTTTGGACCGTTCGCCGGACCGTTCATCCTAACGAACGTGATCACCGGATTCTTCTAGGTTAACGAACGTCCGTTCGTTTAACCGTTCTTCTTTTTCTTTTCGTCGGATTTATTCCGCGATCGCGATCGCAATCTCAGATCCGATCTTCTTTCTAGTCTTTCTTTTCGCTCGTTTATCGGAATCAGGTGATTCAAGCGCCTGGAGTTTCGTCTCGAAACCGCCGTTCCGTCTAATCAACTTGAACAAGCTTTTGTTACAGTAAAAATTTTGACCTAGATTCAACTTGCTAGAACCGAGTTGTTTTCTTCCGCCGTTTGTTTTTCGTTCTTTCTTTGCAACCGGAGTTCTTAAGTTGAACTACTTGGTTCGTTCTCTTGTTCGAGTTTTACCTGTGCATTAGATGAGTACTTATTGTATGCTTGTTGTTTGTCTGTGATAGATTACCCGGATTGCGCCGCTTGTTACTTCGAAACCCTAGGACTCGCGGATCATCAGCAAGGCAAGTAACACTTTGATCATACCTTTTCTACAACCCATGTCTTATTGCATTAGATCAATCCTCACACATTGCATGATTAGGATCTAATTAAATTGTGGGATGGGAAGTAGATGAGGTAGTACCTATTACCTGTATTATTATGAAACCTTTGGGAGTTACTTCTACGTTTACTTATTATGCCATGCTATGCTAGTAGACGTGGATTGGGTGAGTGATATCCATGACAGATGTGAGATTGATAATTTTAATGGTTTATCTAAGGTGGCAACTTAAACACACATCTGGGTGGATTGAGGCACCTGATGTCTATCAGGACTTGCCTATTTTTTTTTGGACCGCCACCCAGGCTCAAAGGGATCATAAGATAATTCATGCTAGAAACTTCCGTGTGCAGCCACATGCTACTATGGGCTCTGGCATAGTTGACTAAGTTGTGCGAACTCTTACGGGGTGGACTAGCAGATGTAGGGGATGTAGGTGTACCGGTCTACCCCACATGTAAGGTGCTAGTGCTTCTGAAAGACTATGTCTCGGTCATCCGTTTCTCAAACACCATGTAGTGCGAGAAAACAAACGGAGGCGATCGAGTCATGTGGGGAAAAGTGCGCAAACCTCTGCAGAGTAACAAACTAATCATGATTAGCCGTGTCCCCGGTTATGGACAACTTGAGTATCTAGTACTTGAATATCGTTGTGAATCTCAACATGTTACTTCTAATTAATGTTATTGGGTTTTAATTACTTTTAATTGGGATTGAGAATGCTGTCAACCATTCTCAATGTTTCACAACCACCATGATAGTAAATAAAAATTTATTCCTTTGTAGTAGGGAAAAATTGGCTTTACGCAAAAACTATAACCATAGAGCTTTCCACCAGCCATATATGCATATAGTATAGCTGTTTCATTCCATTACTCTCTATGTGTTACTTTGCCAGCATATTCCATGTGCTGACCCGTTTTCGGGCTGCAACGTTAATGTTGCAGACTTTTCAGACGATGATTGAGGTGCGTTTAGGTCGTGGTTCTATACTCAGTGATGCCGCTGGAGTTGATGGACCCATTTATCTTCCAAGTCTTCCGCTGTTATCTTCAAAATATGGCCTTAAGTCATATTTATTGTAATAAGTTCTTTTTCAGCCATCGATGTAATAAGTGTGTGATTGCAACTCTGCTATAAAACCTCGATGTACTGTGTGGTGTCAGCATTACTGATCCAGGGATGACACCGTAGCACAGTAGACGTGATCCATTCGGGTCAGGTCGCTACAGATTGACTCTAGCTAGGGTGCTCCATAATTGCAAACAAAGACATGGATGGATATAGCACTACAATATTAACAAAACTCCTTTACTGCTCATCCTCAAAAGAGGCACGGATCACTAGGAAACAACAAGAACATATGGCATCATGAGATAAACGATCCCAGGACTTAGTGAAAATACTAAGTCCCTGAAAACAGAATTACCGAGTGCCTCACTTTGCAAGCTTGCACTAGTCACCACACACATCACAAAAATACATGGGTTGCACCTCTGAAAAGATGACAAAACCCTTAACAACACATATGTAGAGCATCAGGGCATATCATGCACACAATAAACATGGCAAAAATGACAAATGTCTAAGATGGAGTAGCAGATCTGACAATTAACTCAAGTAGCCCTCTTCTAACAGCATTTCGGGCATCAAGATGAACTCAAATGAAAATGATGCAATGGAATGAAATGATGTACTCTCTGAGATGAACATTTTGATATGCTATATGCATGAATCGGAGCTACGGATGCGGAGATATAGCATGACGAAGTTGCAAAAAAATAAAGGGGGAGGGGGAAAGTCAACCGCTAGATCTAGGGTTCCTGCACTGTAGCTGCGGATCTGGCCGTACTGTAGCTGCCGGATGGATGTCGCCGGAGAAAAGCTCGACGACGACGGGAGAAGATGGCTGGAGCTCCGGGCGAGGTGGTTGGGGACCTCACCGGAGAAGCGCGGGGCAGCGCGGGCTCGGCGTCGGGGAGGCAGGGGCGGCGCGGTGATGGTCGAGGTGGCGGGTGTGGCTTCCGTCGCCGGAGGAGACAAACCGTGGCGGCGCGGCGAGCTGAGGTGGCGGCGGGCGCGTCGCCGGCGCGCGGGCGGAAGGAGAGAGAGGCGCGGCGTGCTGGGCGGCTCGGCCCGGGAGGCGCGCGGGAGGGCCGGCGCTGGGCCTGGCGGGCCCGCGTCGGTGGGGAGGCAGCGAAGCGGTCCCCTGGGACAGGTGGCGCTTCAGGAGTGGACGGCGGTGAGGGCGGACATGTCCGTATTGGGCAACGTAGTAATTTCAAAAAAATTCCTACGCACATGCAAGATCATGGTGATGCATAGCAATGAGATGGGAGAGTGTTGTCTACGTACCCTCGTAGACCGAAGCGGAAGCGTTGATGCAACGTAGAGGAAGTAGTCGTACGTCTTCCCGGTCCAACCGATCCAAGCACCGTTACTCCGGTACCTCCGAGTTCTTGGCACACGTTCAGCTCGATGACGCTCCCCGGGCTCCAATCCAGCAAAGCTTCGGGGAAGGAGTTCCGTCAGCACGACGGCGTGGTGACGGTCTTGATGTTCAACCGTCGCAGGGCTTCGCCTCAGCACTGCTACCATATGACCGAGGTGGAATATGGTGGAGGGGGGCACCGCACACGGCTAAGGAACGATCACGAAGATCAACTTGTGTGTCTATGGGGTGCCCCCTGCCCCCGTATATAAAGGAGTGGAGGAGGGGAGGGCCGGCCCTCTCTATGGCGCGCCCTAGGGGAGTCCTACTCCCACCGGGAGTAGGATTCCCCCTTTCCTAGTCCAACTAGGAGTCCTTCCATGTAGTAGGAGTAGGAGACAAGGAAGGGGAAGGGAGAAGGGAAGGAAGGAGGGGGCGCAGCCCCTCCCCCTAGTCCAATTCGGACTAGGCATTGGGGGGCGCGCGGCCTGCCCTAGGCAGCCCCTCTCTCTTTCCCGTATGGCCCAATAAGGTCCAATACTTCTCCCCCCATATTCCCGTAACTCCCCGGTACTCCGAAAAATACCCGAATCACTCGGAACCTTTCCGATGTCCGAATATAGTCGTCCAATATATCGATCTTTACGTCTCGACCATTTCGAGACTCCTCGTCATGTCCCCGATCTCATCCGGGACTCCGAACTCCTTCGGTACATCAAAACTCATAATATAACTGTCATCGAAACCTTAAGCGTGCGGACCCTACGGTTCGAGAACAATGTAGACATGACCGAGACACGTCTCCGGTCAATAACCAATAGCGGGACCTGGATGCCCATATTGGCTCCTACATATTCTACGAAGATCTTTATCGGTCAGACCGCATAACAACAGACGTTGTTCCCTTTGTCATCGGTATGTTACTTGCCTGAGATTCGATCGTCGGTATCCAATACCTAGTTCAATCTCGTTACCGGCAAGTCTCTTTACTCATTCCGTAATACATCATCCCGCAACTAACTCATTAGTTGCAATGCTTGCAAGGCTTAAGTGATGTGCATTACCGAGAGGGCCCAGAGATACCTCTCCGACATTCGGAGTGACAAATCCTAATCTCGAAATACGCCAACCCAACATGTACCTTTGGAGACACCTGTAGAGCTCCTTTATAATCACCCAGTTACGTTGTGACGTTTGGTAGCACACAAAGTGTTCCTCCGGCAAACGGGAGTTGCATAATCTCATAGTCATAGGAACATGTATAAGTCATGAAGAAAGCAATAGCAACATACTAAACGATCGAGTGCTAAGCTAATGGAATGGGTCATGTCAATCAGATCATTCAACTAATGATGTGATCCCATTAATCAAATAACAACTCTTTGTCCATGGTTAGGAAACATAACCATCTTTGATTAACGAGCTAGTCAAGTAGAGGCATACTAGTGACACTTTGTTTGTCTATGTATTCACACATGTATTATGTTTCCAGTTAATACAATTCTAGCATGAATAATAAACATTTATCATGATATAAGGAAATAAATAATAACTTTATTATTGCCTCTAGGGCATATTTCTTTCAGTCTCCCACTTGCACTAGAGTCAATAATCTAGATCACATCGCCATGTGATTTAACATCAATAGTTCACATCTTTATGTGATTGGTTCACATCTCCATGTGACTAACACCCAAAGGGTTTACTAGATTCAATAATCTAGTTCACATCGCTATGTGATTAAGACCCAAAAAGTGATCATGTTTTGCTTGTGAGAGAAGTTTAGTCAACGGGTCTGCCACACTCAGATCCGCATGTATTTTGCAAATTTCTATGTCAATAATGCTCTGCATGGAGCTACTCTAGCTAATTGCTCCCACTTTCAATATGTATCCAGATTGAGACTTAGAGTCATCTGGATCAATGTCAAAAGTTGCATCGACGTAACCCTTTACGACGAACCTTTTGTCACCTCCATAATCGAGAAACATATCCTTATTCCAGTAAGGATAATTTTGACCGCTGTCCATTGATCTACTCCTAGATCACTATTGTACTCCCTCTCTTAACACAGTGTATGGTATACAATAGATCTGGTACACAGCATGGCATACTTTATAGAACCTATGACTGAGGCATAGGGAATGACTTTCATTCTCTTTCTATCTTCTGCCGTGGTCGGGCTTTGAGTCTTACTCAATTTCACACCTTGCAACACAGGCAAGAACTCTTTCTTTGACTGTTCCATTTTGAACTACTTCAAAATCTTGTCAAGGTATGCTCATTCAAAAACTTATCAAGCGTCTTGATCTATCTTTATAGATCTTGACGCTCAATATGTAAGCAGCTTTACCGAGGACTTTCTTTGAAAAACTCCTTTCAAACACTCCTTTATGCTTTGTAGAATAATTCTACATTATTTCTGATCAACAATATGTCATACACATATACTTATCAGAAATGCTGTAGTGCTCCCACTCACTTTCTTGTAAATACAGGCTTCACCGCAAGTCTGTATAAAACTATATGCTTTGATCAACTTATCAAAGCATATATTCCAACTCCGAGATTCTTGCACCAGTCCATAGATGGATCGCTGGAGCTTGCATATTTAGTTAACACCTTTAGGATCGACAAAACCTTCTAGTTGCATCGTATACAACTCTTCTTTAGTAAATCCATTAAGGAATGCAGTTTTTTTATCCATTTGCCAGATTTCATAAAATGCGGCAATTGCTAACATGATTCGGACAGACTTAAGCATAGATACGAGTGAGAAAATCTCATCGTAGTCAACACCTTGAACTTGTCAAAAACCTTTTGCGACAATTCTAGCTTTGTAGATAGTAACACTACTATCATCGTCCGTCTTCCTCTTGAAGATCCATTTATTTTCTATGGCTTGCCGATCATCGGGCAAATCCATCAAAGTCCATACTTTGTTCTCATACATGGATCATATCTCAGATTTCATGGCCTCAAACCATTTCGTGGAATCTGGGCTCATCATCGCTTCCTCATAGTTCGCAAGTTCGTCATGGTCTAGTAACATGACTTCCAGAACAGGATTACCGTACCACTCTGGTGCGGATCTCACTCTGGTTTACCTACGAGATTCGGTAGTAACTTGATCTGAAGTTACATGATCATCATCATTAGCTTCCTCACTAATTGGTGTAGTAGTCACAGGAACAGATTTATGTGATGAACTACTTTCCAATAAGGGAGCAGTTACAGTTACCTCATCAAGTTCTACTTTCCTCCCACTCACTTCTTTCGAGAGAAACTCCTTCTCTAGAAAAACTCCGAATTTAGCAACAAAAGTCTTGCCTTCGGATTTGTGATAGAAGGTGTACCCAACAGTCTCCTTTGGGTATCCTATGAAGACATATTTCTCCGATTTGGGTTTGAGCTTATTAGGATGAAACTTTTTCATATAAGCATCACAACCCCAAACTTTAAGAAACAACAACTTTGCTTTCTTGCCAAACCACAGTTCAGATTGTGTCGTCTCAACGGACTTAGATGGTGCCCTATTTAACGTGAATGCAGCTGTCTCTAATGCATAACCCCAAAACGATAGTGGTAGATCGGTAAGAGACATCATAGATCGCACCATATCTAATAAAGTACGGTTATGACATTCGGACACACCATTATGCTGTGGTGTTCCAGGTGGCATGAGTTTGTGAAACTATTCCACATTGTTTTAATTGAAGACCAAACTCGTAACTCAAATATTTTACTTCTGCGATCATATCGTAGAAACTTTCATTTTTGTTACGATGATTCTCCACTTCACTCTAAAATTCTTTGAATTTTTCAACTGTTTCAGACTTGTGTTTCATTAAGTAGATATACCCATATCTGCTCAAATCATCTGTGAAGATCAGAAAATAATGATACTTGTCGCGAGCCTCAATATTCATCGGACCACATACATCAGTATGTATGATTTCCAACAAATCTGTTGCTTGCTTCATTGTTCCGGAGAACGGCGTTTTAGTCATCTTGCCCATAAGGCATGGTTCGCAAGCATCAAGTGATTTATAATCAAGTGATTCCAAAAGCCCATCAGCATGGAGTTTCTTCATGCGCTTTACACCAATATGACTTAAACGACAGTGCCACAAATAAGTTGCACTATCGTTATTAACTTTGCATCTTTTGGTTTCAATATTATGAATATGTGTATCACTACGATCGAGATCCAACGAACTTGTTTCATTGGGTGTATGACCATCGAAGGTTTTATTCATGTAAACAGAACAACAATTATTCTCTGACTTGAATGAATAACCGTATTGCCATAAACATGATCAAATCATATTCATGCTCAACGCAAAAACCAAATAACACTTATTTAGGTTCAACACTAATCCCGAAATTATAGGGAGTGTGCGATGATGATCATATCAATCTTGGAACCACTTCCAACACACATCGTCACTTCACCCTTAACTAGTCTCTGTTTATTCTGCAACTCCCGTTTCGAGTTACTACTCTTAGCAACTGATCCAGTATCAAATGACGAGGGGTTGCTATAAACACTAGTAAAGTACACATTAATAACACGTATATCCAATATACCTTTGTTTACCTTGCCATCCTTCTTATCCGCCAAATATTTGGGGCAGTTCCACTTCCAGTGACCAGTCCCTTTGCAATAGAAGCACTTAGTCTCAGGCTTAGGATCAGACTTGGGCTTCTTCACTTGAGCAGCAACTTGCTTGCCGTTCTTCTTGAAGTTCCCCTTCTTCCCTTTGCCCTTTTATTGAAACTAGTGGTCTTGTCTACCATCAACACTTGATGCTCTTTCTTGATTTCTACCTTCATCGATTTCATCATCATGAAAACCTTGGGAGTTGTTTCCGTTAACCCTTGCATATTATAGTTCATCACGAAGTTCTACTAACTTGGTGATGGTGACTAGAGAATTCTGTCAATCACTATCTTATCTGGAAGATTAACTCCCACTTGATTCAAGCGATTGTAGTACCCAGACAATCTGAGCACATGCTCACTAGTTGAGCGATTCTCCTCCATCTTTTAGCTATAGAACTTGTTGGAGACTTCATGTTTCTCAACTCGGGTATTTGCTTGAAATATTAACTTCAACTCCTGGAACATCTCATATGGTCCATGACGTTCAAAACGTCTTTGAAGTCCCGATTCTAAGCCATTAAGCATGGTGCACTAAACTATCCAGTAGTCATCATATTGAGCTAGCCAAATGTTCATAACGTCTGCATCTGCTCCAGCAATAGGTCTGTCACCTAGCGGTGCATCAAGGACATAATTCTTCTGTGCAGCAATGAGGATAAACCTCATATCACGGATCCAATCCACATCATTGCTACTAACATCTTTCAACACAATTTTCTCCAGGAACATATCAAAATAAACACAGGGAAGCAACAACGCGAGCTATTGATCTACAACATAATTTGCAAAATACTACCAGGACTAAGTTCATGATAAATTTAAGTTCAATTAATCATATTATTTAGGAACTCCCACTTAGATAGGCATCCCTCTAATCCTCTAAGTGATCACGTGATCCAAATCAACTAAACCATGTCCGATCATCACGTGAGATGGAGCAGTTTCATTGGTGAACATCACTATGTTGATCATATCTACTATATGATTCACGCTCGACCTTTCGGTCTCCGTGTTCCGAGGCCATATCTGTATATGCTTGGCTCGTCAAGTATAACCTGAGTATTCCGCGTGTGCAACTGTTTTGCACCCGTTGTATTTGAACGTAGAGCCTATCACACACGATCATCACGTGGTGTCTCAGCACGAAGAACTTTCGCAACGGTGCATACTCAGGGAGAACACTTCTTGATAATTAGTGAGAGATCATCTTAAAATGCTACCGTCAAACTAAGCAAAATAAGATGTATAAAAGATAAACATCATATGCAATCAAAATATGTGACATGATATGGCCATCATCATCTTGCGCCTTTGATTTCCATCTCCAAAGTACTATCATGATCTCTATCGTCACCGGCATGACACCATGATCTCTATCATCTTGATCTATATCAATGTGTCGTCACGTGGTCGTCTCGCCAACAATTGCTCTTGCAACTATTGCTATCGCATAGCGATAAAGTAAAGCAATTATTGAACGCTTGCATCTTATGCAATAGAGAGACAACCATAAGAATTTTGCCAGTTGGGCATAACTTCAACAAAACAAGATCATCTCATACAACAACTTTTATCTAATCACGTCTTGACCATATCACATCACAACATGCCCTGCAAAAACAAGTTAGACGTCCTCTACTTTGTTGTTGCAAGTTTTACGTGGCTGCTACGGGCTTAGCAAGAACCGTTCTTACCTACGCATCAAAAACCACAATGATAGTTTGTCAAGTTGGTGCTGTTTTAATCTTCGCAAGGACCGGGCGTAGCCACACTCGGTTCAACTAAAGTTGGAGAAACTGACACCCGCCAGCCACCTGTGTGCAAAGCACGTCGGTAGAACCAGTCTCGCGTAAGCGTACGCGTAATGTCGGTCCGGGCCGCTTCATCCAACAATACCGCCGAACCAAAGTATGACATGCTGGTAAGCAGTATGACTTATATCGCCCACAACTCACTTGTGTTCTACTCGTGCATATAACATCAACACATAAAACCTAGGCTCGGATGCCATTGTTGGGGAACGTAATAATTTCAAAAAATTTCCTACGCACACGCAAGATCATGGTGATGCATAGCAACAAGATGGGAGAGTGTTGTCTACGTACCCTCGTGGACCGAAGCAGAAGCGTTGATGCAACGTAGAGGAATTAGTCGTACGTCTTCCCGGTCCAACCGATCCAAGCACCGTTACTCCGGTACCTCCGAGTTCTTGGCACACGTTCAGCTCGATGACGCTCCCCGGGCTCCAATCCAGCAAAGCTTCGGGGAAGGAGTTCCGTCAGCACGACGGCGTGGTGACGGTCTTGATGTTCAACCGTCGCAGGGCTTCGCCTAAGCACTGCTACAATATGACCGAGGTGGAATATGGTGGAGGGGGGCACCGCACACGGCTAAGGAACGATCACGAAGATCAACTTGTGTGTCTATGGGGAGCCCCCTGCCCCCGTATATAAAGGAGTGGAGGAGGGGAGGGCCGGCCCTCTCTATGGCGTGCCCTAGGGGAGTCCTACTCCCACCGGGAGTAGGATTCCCCCTTTCCTAGTCCAACTAGGAGTCATTCCATGTAGTAGGAGTAGGAGACAAGGAAGGGGAAGGGAGAAGGGAAGGAAGGAGGGGGCGCAGCCCCTCCCCCTAGTCCAATTCGGACTAGGCATTGGGGGGCGCGCGGCCTGCCCTAGGCAGCCCCTCTCTCTTTCCCGTATGGCCCAATAAGGTCCAATACTTCTCCCCCCGTATTCCCGTAACTCCCCGGTACTCCGAAAAATACCCGAATCACTCGGAACCTTTCCGATGTCCGAATATAGTCGTCCAATATATTGATCTTTACGTCTCGACCATTTCGAGACTCCTCGTCATGTCCCCGATCTCATCCGGGACTCTGAACTCCTTCGGTACAGCAAAACTCATAATATAACTGTCATCGAAACCTTAAGCGTGCGGACCCTACGGTTCGAGAACAATGTAGACATGACCGAGACACGTCTCCGGTCAATAACCAATAGCGGGACCTGGATGCCCATATTGGCTCCTACATATTCTACGTAGATCTTTAGCGGTCAGACCACATAACAACATACGTTGTTCCCTTTGTCATCGGTATGTTACTTGCCTGGGATTCGATCGTCGGTATCCAATACCTAGTTCAATCTCGTTACCGGCAAGTCTCTTTACTCGTTCCGTAATACATCATCTCACAACTAACATATTAGTTGCAATGCTTGCAAGGCTTAAGTGATGTGCATTACTGAGAGGGCCCAGAGATACCTCTCCGACATTCGGAGTGACAAATCCTAATCTCGAAATACGCCAACCCAACATGTACCTTTGGAGACACCTGTAGAGCTCCTTTATAATCACCCAGTTACGTTGTGACGTTTGGTAGCACACAAAGTGTTCCTCCGGCAAACGGGAGTTGCATAATCTCATAGTCATAGGAACATGTATAAGTCATGAAGAAAGCAATAGCAACATACTAAACGATCGGGTGCTAAGCTAATGGAATGGGTCATGTCAATCAGATCATTCAACTAATGATGTGATCCCGTTAATCAAATAACAACTCTTTGTCCATGGTTAGGAAACATAACCATCTTTGATTAACGAGCTAGTCAAGTAGAGGCATACTAGTGACACTCTGTTTGTCTATGTATTCACACATGTATTATGTTTCCGGTTAATACAATTCTAGCATGAATAATAAACATTTATCATGATATAAGTGTTGGGGAACGTAGCAGAAATTCAAAATTTTCCTACGTGTCACCAAGATCTATCTATGGAGAGACTAGCAACGAGGGGAAGGAGAGTGCATCTACATACCCTTGTAGATCGCTAAGCGGAAGCGTTCAAGTGAACGGGGTTGATGGAGTTGTACTCGTCGTGATTCAAATCACCGATGATCCTAGCGCCGAACGGACGGCACCTCCGCGTTCAACACACGTACGGAACGGAGACGTCTCCCATGCCTTGATCCAGCAAGGAGGAGGGAGAGGTTGATGGAGATCCAGCAGCACGACGGCATGGTGGAAGTAGCGGGATTCCAACAGGGCTTCGCTAAGCGCTGCGGGAGGAGGACGATGTGTCACGGGAGGGAGAGGGAGGCGCCAGGACTTTGGTTGGTTTGCTCCTCCTTTTCCCCACTATATATAGGGCCAAGGGAGAGGGGGGAGGCGCAGCCCTTGCCCCTTCCTCCAAGGAAGGGTGCGGCCAAAGGGGGGGAGGAGTCCATCCTCCCCAAGGCACCTCGGAGGTGCCTTCCCCCTTTAGGACTCTCCCCTTTTTTCTCTCTCTTGGCGCATGGGCCTCTTGGGGCTGGTGCCCTTGGCCCACATAGGCCAAGGCACACCCCCTACAGCCCATGTGGCCCCCCGGGGCAGGTGGCCCCACCCGGTGGCCCCCCGGGACCCTTCCGGTGGTCCCGGTACAATACCGATGACCCTGAAACTTGTCCCGATGGCCGAAACAGGACTTCCTATATATAATTCTTTACCTCCGGACCATTCCGGAACTCCTCGTGACATCCGGGATCTCATCCGGGACTCCGAACAACATTCGGGTTACCGCATACTAATATCTCTACAACCCTAGCGTCACTGAACCTTAAGTGTGTAGACCCTACGGGTTCGGGAGACATGCAGACATGACCGAGACGTTCTCCGGTCAATAACCAACAGCGGGATCTGGATACCCATGTTGGCTCCCACATGTTCCACGATGATCTCATCGGATGAACCACGATGTCAAGGACTTAATCAATCCCGTATACAATTCCCTTTGTCTATCGGTATGTTACTTGCCCGAGATTCGATCGTCGGTATCCAATACCTAGTTCAATCTCGTTACCGGCAAGTCTCTTTACTCGTTCCGTAACACATCATCCCGTGATCAACTCCTTGGTCACATTGCGCATATGATGATGTCTTACTGAGTGGGCCCAGAGATACCTCTCCGCTTACACGGAGTGACAAATCCCAGTCTCGATTCGTGCCAACCCAACAGACACTTTCCGAGATACCTGTAGTGCACCTTTATAGTCACCCAGTTACGTTGTGACGTTTGATACACCCAGAGCATTCCTACGGTATCCGGGAGTTGCACAATCTCATGGTCTAAGGAAATGATACTTGACATTAGAAAAGCTTTAGCATACGAACTACACGATCTTTGTGCTAGGCTTAGGATTGGGTCTTGTCCATCACATCATTCTCCTAATGATGTGATCCTGTTATCAACGACATCCAATGTCCATGGTTAGGAAACCGTAACCATCTATTGATCAATGAGCTAGTCAACTAGAGGCTTACTAGGGACATGGTGTTGTCTATGTATCCACACATGTATCTGAGTTTCCTATCAATACAATTATAGCATGGATAATAAACGATTATCATGAACAAGGAAATATAATAATAACCAATTTATTATTGCCTCGAGGGCATATTTCCAACAGTCTCCCACTTGCACTAGAGTCAATAATCTAGTTCACATCGCCATGTGATTAACACTCACAGGTGACATCGTCATGTGACTAACACCCAAGAGTTTACTAGAGTCATTAGTCTAGTTCACATCACTATGTGATTAACACTCAATGAGTTTTAGGTTTGATCATGTTGCTTGTGAGAGAGGTTTTAGTCAACGGGTCTGAACCTTTCAGATCCGTGTGTGCTTTACAAATCTTTATGTCATCTCCTAGATGCAGCTACCACGCTCTATTTGGAGCTATTCCAAATAACTGTTCTACTTGGAGTTATTCTAAATTGTTGCTCCATTATACGTATCCGGTATCTCTATCGGAGCTATCCGGATAGGTGTTAAGCTTGCATCGACGTAACCCTTTACGACGAACTCTTTTACCACCTCCATAATCGAGAAATTTCCTTACTCCACTAGTTACTAAGGATAACTTTGACCGCTGTCCTGTGATCCATTCTTGGATCACTCTTGTACCCCTTGATTGACTCATGGCAAGGCACACTTCAGGTGCGGTACACAGCATAGCATACTGTAGAGCCTATGTCTTAAGCATAGGGGACGACCTTCGTCCTTTCTCTCTATTCTGCCGTGGTCGAGCTTTAAGTCTTAACTTCATACCTTACAACTCAGGCAAGAACTCCTTCTTTGACTGATCCATCTTGAACACCTTCAAGATCATGTCAAGGTATGTGCTCATTTGAAAGTACCATTAAGCATTTTGATCTATCCTTATAGATCTTGATGCTCAATGTTCAAGTAGCTTAATCCAGGCTTTCCATTGAAAAACACTTTCCAAATAACCCTATATGCTTTCCAGAAATTCTACGTCATTTCTGATCAACAATGTGTCAATAACATATACTCATCAGAAATTCTATAGTGCTCCCACTCACTTCTTTGGAAATACAAGTTTCTCATAAACTTTGTATACACCCAAAATCTTTGATCATCTCATCAAAGCATACATTCCAACTCCGAGATGCTTACTCCAGTCCTTAGAAGGATTGCTGGAGCTTTGCATACTTATTAGCATCTTTCAGGATTGACAAAACCTTCCGGTTGTATCACATACAACCTTTCCTCAAGAAAATCGTTGAGGAAACAATGTTTTGACATCCTATCTGCAAGATTTCATAAATAATGCAGTAATTGCTAATATAATTCCAACAGACTCTTAGCATCGCTACGAGTGAGAAAGTCTCATCGTAGTCAACTCCTTGAACTTGTCGGAAAACATCTTAACGACAACTCGAGCTTTCTTAATGGTGACATTTACCATCATTGTCCGTCTTCCTTTTAAAATCCATCTGCACTCAATAGCCTTACGACCATCGAGCCGTTCTGCCAAAGTCTACACTTTGTTTTCATACATGGATCCTCTCTCGGATTTTATGGCCTCGAGCCATTTATCGGAATCCGGGCCCACCATCGCTTCTCCATAGCTTGTAGGCTCATTGTTGTCTAGCAACATGACTTTCAAGACAGGATTACGTACCACTCTGAAGTAGTACGCATCCTTGTCATCCTACAAGGTTTGGGAGTGACTTGATCCGAAGTCTCATGATCAATATCATAAGCTTCCACTTCAATTGGTGTAGGTGCCACAGGAACAACTCTTTGTGCCCTGCTATACACTAGTTGAAGTAACGGTTTAATAACCTCATCAAGTCTCCACCATCCTCCCACTCAATTCTTTCAAGAGAAACTTTTCCTCGAGAAAGGACCCGATTCTAGAAACAATCCCTTATTGCTTTCGGATCTGAGACAGGAGGTATACCCAACTGTTTTGGGTGTCCTATGAAGATGCATTTATCCGCTTTGGGTTCGAGCTTATCAGCCTGAAACTTTTTCATATAAGCGTCGCAGCCCCAAACTTTTAAGAAATGACAGCTTAGGTTTCTCTAAACCATAGTTCATACGGTGTCACCTCATCGGAATTACGTGGTGCCCCTTTTTAAAGTGAATGTGGTTGTCTCTAATGCCTAACCCATAAACTATTGTGGTAATTTGATAAGAAACATCATGGTATGCATCATATCCAATAGGGTGCAGTTATGATGTTCGGACACACCATCATACTATAGTGTTCCAGGCTATATTAGTTGTGAAACAATTTCCACAATGTCTTAATTCCGTGCCAAACTCGTAATTCAGATATTCATCTCTATGATCATATCATAGATATTTTATCCTCTTGTCACGATGATCTTTCAACTTCACACTGAAATTACTTGAACCTTTCAATAATTCAGACTCGTGATTCATCAAGTAAATATACTCAACATCTACTCAAATCATCTGTGAAGTAAAAACATAATGATATCCACTACATGCCTCAGCACTCATTGGATTGCACACATCAAAATGTATTACTTCCAACAAGTTGCTTTCTAGTTCCATTTTACTGAAAACGAGGCTTTCAGTCATCTTGCCCATGTGGTATGATTTGCATGTCTCAAGTGATTCAAAATCAAGTGAGTCCAAAACGGTCCATTTGCATGGAGTTTCTTCATGCATATATACCAATAGACATGGTTCGCATGTCTCAAACTTTTCGAAAACGAGTGAGCCCAGAGATCCATCAACATGGAGCTTCTTCATGCGTTTTATACCGATATGACTTACGTGGCAGTGCCACAAGTAGGTGGTACTATCATTACTATCTTTTGGCATGAACATGTGTATCACTACGATCGAGATTCAATAAACCATTCATTTTAGGTGTAAGACCATTGAAGGTATTATTCAAATAAACAGAGTAACCATTATTCTCCTTAAATGAATAACTGTATTGCGATAGACATAATCCAATCATGTCTATGCTCAACGCAAACACCAATCTTGATGGTAGAGGGAGCTGCGATGCTTGATCATATCAACATTGAGAACACTTCCAACACATATCGTCAGCTCACCTTTAGCTAGTCTCCGTTTATTCCGTAGCTTTTATTTCGAGTTACTAACACTTAGCAACCGAACCGGTATCTAATACCCTGGTGCTACTAGGAGTACTAGTAAAGTACACATTAACATAATGCATATCCAATATACTTCTATCGACCTTGCCAGCCTTCTAATCTACCAAGTATCTAGGGTAATTCTGCTCCAGTGGCTGTTCCCCTTATTACAGAAGCACTCAGTCTCGGGTTTGGGTTCAACCTTGGGTTTCTTCACTAGAGCAGCAGCTGAATTGCCGTTTCATGAAGTGTCCCTTTGTTCCCTTGCCCTTCTTGAAACTAGTGGTTTCACCAACCATCAACAATTGATGCTCCTTCTTGATTTCTACTTTCGCGGTGTCAAACATCGCGAATATCTCAAGGATCATCATATATATCCCTGATATATTATAGTTCAACACGAAGCTCTAGCAGCTTGGTGGTAATGACTTTGGAGAAACATCACTATCTCATCTGGAAGATCAACTCCCACTCGATTCAAGTGATTGTTGTACTCAGACAATCTGAGCACAAGCTCAACAATTGAGCTTTTCTCCCTTAGTTTGCAGGCTAAGAAAATCGTCGGAGGTCTTATACCTCTTGACGTGGGCACGAGCCTGAAATCCCAATTTCAGCCCTCGAAACATCTCATATGTTTCGCGACGTTTCAAAACATCTTTGGTGCCTCAATTCTAAACCATTTAACTGAACTATCACGTAGTTATCAAAACGTGTATGTCAGATGTTCGCAACATCCACAGACAACGTTCGAGGTTCAGCACACTGAGCGGTGCATTAAGGACATAAGCCTTCTAAGAAGCAATGAGGACAATCCTCAGTCTACGGACCTATTCCGCATAATTGCTACTATCAACTTTCAACTAATTTTTCTCTAGGAACATATCTAAACAATAGAACTAAAGCGTGAGATACGGCATAATTTGCAAAATCCTTTTGACTATGTTCAGGATAATTAAGTTCATCTTATGAACTCCCACTTAGATAGACATCCCTCTAGTCATCTAAGTGATTACATGATCCGGGTCAACTAGGCCGTGTCTGATCATCACGTGAGACGGACTAGCCAACGTCGGTGAACATCTTCATGTTGATCGTATCTTCTATACGACTCATGCTCGACCTTTCGGTCTTCCATCTTTGGTGCCTCAATTCTAAACCATTTAACTGAACTATCACGTAGTTATCAAAACGTGTATGTCAGATGTTCGCAACATCCACAGACAACGTTCGAGGTTCAGCACACTGAGCGGTGCATTAAGGACATAAGCCTTCTAAGAAGCAATGAGGACAATCCTCAGTCTACGGACCTAGTCCGCATAATTGCTACTATCAACTTTCAACTAATTTTTCTCTAGGAACATATCTAAACAGTAGAACTAAAGCGTGAGATACGACATAATTTGCAAAATCCTTTTGACTATGTTCAGGATAATTAAGTTCATCTTATGAACTCCCACTTAGATAGACATCCCTCTAGTCATCTAAGTGATTACATGATCCGAGTCAACTAGGCCGTGTCCGATCATCACGTGAGACGGACTAGCCAACGTCTGTGAACATCTTCATGTTGATCGTATCTTCTATACGACTCATGCTCGACCTTTCGGTCTTCTGTGTTCCGAGGCCATGTCTATGCACATGCTAGGCTCGTCAAGTTAACCCTAAGTGTTTTTTGCATGTGTAAAACTGTCTTACACCCGTTGTATGTGAACATAAGGATCTATCACACCCGATCATCACGTGGTGCTTCGAAACGACGAACTGTAGCAACGGTGCACAGTTAGGGGAGAACACTTCTTGAAATTTTAATGAGGGATCATCTTATTTACTACCGTCCTTCTAAGCAAATAAGATGTATAAACATGATAAACATCACATGCAATCAAATAATAGTGACATGATATGGCCAATATCATATAGCTCCTTTGATCTCCATCTTGAGGCTCCATGATCATCTATTACAAGAACATGATCAATGTCATACATCACATATATCATTCATCACATCCTTTTGGCCATATCACATCACATAGCATACCCTGCAAAAACAAGTTAGACGTCCTCTAATTGTTGTTTGCATGTTTTACGTGGCTGCTATGGGTTTCTAGCAAGAACGTTTCTTACCTACGCAAAAACCACAATGTGATAGGCCAATTGCTATTTACCCTTCATAAGGACCCTTTTCATCGAATCCGATCCGACTAAAGTAGGAGAGACAGACACCCGCTAGCCACCTTATGCAACTAGTGCATGTCAGTCGGTGGAACCGGTCTCACGTAAGAGTACGTGTAAGGTTGGTCCAGGCCGCTTCATCCCACAATACCGTCGAATCAAGATAAGACTAGTAACGGCAAGCATATTGAACAAAATCAACGCCCACAACTACTTTGTGTTCTACTCGTGCATAGAAACTACGCATAGACCTAGCTCTGATACCACTGTTGGGGAACGTAGCAGAAATTAAAAATTTTCCTACGTGTCACCAAGATCTATCTATGGAGAGACTAGCAACGAGGGGAAGGAGAGTGCATCTACATACCCTTGTAGATCGCTAAGCGGAAGCGTTCAAGTGAACGGGGTTGATGGAGTTGTACTCGTCGTGATTCAAATCACCGATGATCCTAGCGCCGAACGGACGGCACCTCCGCGTTCAACACACGTACGGAACGGAGACGTCTCCCATGCCTTGATCCAGAAAGGAGGATGGAGAGGTTGATGGAGATCCAGCAGCACGACGGCGTGGTGGAAGTAGCGGGATTCCAACAGGGCTTCGCTAAGCGCTGCGGGAGGAGGACGATGTGTCACGGGAGGGAGAGGGAGGCGCCAGGCCTTAGGTTGGTTTGCTCCTCCTTTTCCCCACTATATATAGGGCCAAGGGAGAGGGGGGAGGCGCACCCCTTGCCCCTTCCTCCAAGGAAGGGTGCGGCCAAAGGGGGGGAGGAGTCCATCCTCCCCAAGGCACCTCGGAGGTGCCTTCCCCCTTTAGGACTCTCCCCTTTTTTCTCTCTCTTGGCGCATGGGCCTCTTGGGGCTGGTGCCCTTGGCCCACATAGGCCAAGGCACACCCCCTACAGCCCATGTGCCCCCCCGGGGCAGGTGGCCCCACCCAGTGGCCCCCCGGGACCCTTCTGGTGGTCCCGGTACAATACCGATGACCCCGAAACTTGTCCCGATGGCCGAAACAGGACTTCCTATATATAATTCTTTACCTCCGGACCATTCCGGAACTCCTCGTGACGTCCGGGATCTCATCCGGGACTCTAAACAACATTCGGGTTACCGCATACTAATATCTCTACAACCCTAGCGTCACTAAACCTTAAGTGTGTAGACCCTACGAGTTCGGGAGACATGCAGACATGACCGAGACGTTCTCCGGTTAATAACCAACAGCGGGATCTGGATACCCATGTTGGCTCCCACATGTTCCACGATGATCTCATCGGATGAACCACGATGTCAAGGACTTAATCAATCCCGTATACAATTCCCTTTGTCTATCGGTATGTTACTTGCCCGAGATTCGATCGTCGGTATCCAATACCTAGTTCAATCTCATTACCGGCAAGTCTCTTTACTCGTTCCGTAACACATCATCCCGTGATCAACTCCTTGGTCACATTACGCATATGATGATGTCTTACCGAGTGGGCCTAGAGATACCTCTCCGCTTACACGGAGTGACAAATCCCAGTCTTGATTCGTGCCAACCCAACAGACACTTTCCGAGATACCTGTAGTGCACCTTTATAGTCACCCAGTTACGTTGTGACGTTTGATACACCCAAAGCATTCCTACGGTATCCGGGAGTTGCACAATCTCATGGTCTAAGGAAATGATACTTGACATTAGAAAAGCTTTAGCATACGAACTACACGATCTTTGTGCTAGGCTTAGGATTGGGTCTTGTCCATCACATCATTCTCCTAATGATGTGATCCCGTTATCAACGACATCCAATGTCCATGGTTAGGAAACCGTAACCATATATTGATCAACGAGCTAGTCAACTAGAGGCTTACTAGGGACATGGTGTTGTCTATGTATCCACACATGTATCTGAGTTTCCTATCAATACAATTATAGCATGGATAATAAACGATTATCATGAACAAGGAAATATAATAATAACCAATTTATTATTGCCTCTAGGGCATATTTCCAACAATAAGGAAACAAATAATAACTTTATTATTGCCTCTAGGGCATATTTCCTTCAGTCCAGCCGGTCGGATCTCGTCCGGCGGCGCGAGGAGGGGATTTTTTTTAGGATTTTCAGACGAGGGGGATCCGGATTTTCGGGAGGGGTGTATATATAGGCATAGAGGGAGCTAGGAGAGTCCAAATGAGGTGCGGTTTTCGGCCACGCGATCGTGATCGAACGCTCTAGATGATGGAGAAGACTTAGGTGGGTTTTGGGCCAAAATGAAGGGGTGTTGGGCTGCAACACACATGAGGCCTTTACGGTCCCTCGGTTAACCGTTGGAGTATCAAACGAAGTCCAAATGATACGAAACTTGACAGGCGGTCTACCGGTAGTAACCCAAGGCCGCTTGGCAAGTCTCGGTCCAATCCGGAAATGTTTAATCCCCACACACGAAAGAAAGCTAGAAATGACCACCGGAGGAGAACGAAGCGCCGGAATGCAAAACGGACAACGGGGAAAATGCTCGAATGCATGAGATGAACACGTATGCAAATGCAATGCACATGATGACATGATATGAGATGCATGACAACGATAACAACACAGGGAGACAAAGACCCGAACCCGAGAAAATAAAATAACTTAACGCCGGAAACGGCAAGAGTTGGAGTACAAATTGGGAAAGTTATATCCGGGGTGTTACACCACTCATCATAAAGTTTTCTAGGGATAGAAACTTCCACATCAAGTTTTTCTTCATAAGATTGCATCAAGGCATCAACGATATGTTTAGTAAACGCTTTATTTTGACTATAAGCTGAGGAGAATTTAGCACGGATTGCAACAAGGAAATACAATCAATCAAAGAGCAATTTTCATAGTTAAATTCCTTGAAATCCATAATAGTGGGTTTAGCCACATCTATGGTTTTAATTTCTTCAATCCCACTTTTATCAAATTTAGCATCAGGATCAAAAGATTCAGAATTCTTGGAACGCCTTCTAGGTAAAGGTGGATCATATTCAATCCCATCATTATCAAGATTCATATTGCAAAACAAAGATTTAATAGGGGACACATCAATAACTTTTAGATCTTCATCATTATTTTCATAGGAAATAGCAGAACACGCTTTTATAAAGGCATCTTTCTTAGCACGCATCCTAGCGGTTCTTTCTTTGCACTCCTCAACGGAAATTCTCATGGCTTTGAGAGACTCATTGATATCATGCTTAGGTGGAATAGATCTAAGTTTCAAAGAATCAACATTAAGAGCAATTCTATCAACGTTCCTAGCCAAATCATCAATCTTAAGCAATTTTTCTTCAATCATAGCATTAAAATTCTTTTGCGAAATAATAAATTCTTTAATATTAGATTTAAAATCAGAGGGCGTCTTATTATAATTTCCATAATAATTGTTGTAGGAATTAACATAATTATTAGAGGGATTACTAGGATAAGGCCTAGGGTTGAAATTTCCTCTATACGCGTTGTTACCAAAATTGTTCCTACCAACAAAATTCACATCCATAGATTCATTATTATTTCTCAATCAAAGTAGACAAGGGCATATCATTAGGATCAGAATAAACACTCTTGTTAGCAAATAATTTCATAAGTTCATCAATCTTTCCACTCAAAACATTAATTTCTTCTATCGCATGCACCTTTTTATTAGTAGATCTTTCAGTATGCCATTGAGAATAATTAACCATAATATTATCTAGGAGTTTAGTAGCTTCTCCTAAAGTGATTTCCATAAAAGTGCCTCCCGCGGCCGAATCTAAAAGATTTCTAGAAGCAAAATTCAATCCGGCATAAAAAATTTGTATAATCATCCACAAATTTAAACCATGAGTAGGGCAATTACGTATCATTAATTTCATTCTCTCCCAAGCTTGTGCAATATGTTCATGATCAAGTTGCTTAAAGTTCATAATATCGTTTCTAAGAGAGATGATCTTAGCGGGAGGAAAATACTTAGAGATAAAAGCATCTTTGCACTTATTCCATGAATCAATACTATTTTTAGGCAAAGACGAAAACCAAGCTTTAGCACGATCTCTAAGCGAAAAAGGAAATAGCTTCAATTTAACAATATCATTATCCACATCTTTCTTCTTGTGCATGTCACACAAATCAACGAAGCTATTTAGATGAGTAGTGGCATCTTCACTAGGAAGGCCGGAGAACGGATCTTTCATGACAAGATTCAGCAAGGCAGTATTAATTTCACAAGATTCAGCATCGGTAAGAGGAGCAATCGGAGTGCTAATAAAATCATTGTTGTTGGTATTGGTGAAGTCACATAATTTAGTATTATCTTGAGCCATTGTGACAAGCAAGCAAACTAACACATAAGCAAACAAAAAGCAAGCGGGCAAAAATAGGCGAATAGAGGGAGGATAGAGAGAGAGGGCAAATAAAATGGCAAGAGTGAAGTGGGGGAGAGAAAAATGAGAGGCAAATGGCAAATAATGTAATGCGGGAGATAAGGGTATGTGATGGGTACTTGGTATGTTGACTTTTGCGTAGACCTCCCCGGCAACGGCGCCAGAAATCCTTCTTGCTACCTCTTTTAGCACTGCGTTAATTTTCCCCGAAGAGGAAGGGATGATGCAGCAAAGTAGCGTAAGTATTTCCCTCAGTTTTTGAGAACCAAGGTATAAATCCAGTAGGAGGCTATGCGCGAGTCCCTCGCACATGCACAAAACAAATAAATCCTCGCGACCAACGCAAATAGGGGTTGTCAATCCCTATAGGGCCACTTACGAGAGTGAGATCTGATAGATATGATAAGATAATATTTTTGGTATTTTTATGATAAAGATGCAAAGTAAAATAAAGGCAAAGTAAATGGCAAAGTAAATAACTAAGTAGTAGGAGATTGATATGATAAAGATAGACCCGGGGGCCATAGTTTCACTAGTGGCTTCTCTCGAGAGCATAAGTATTCTACGGTGGGTGAACAAATTACTGTTGAGCAATTGACAGAATTGAGCATAGTTATGAGAATATCTAGGTATGATCATGTATATAGGCATCACGTCCGAGACAAGTAGACCGACTCCTGCCTGCATCTACTACTATTACTCCACTCATCGACCGCTATCCAGCATGCATCTAGAGTATTAGGTTATAAACAGAGTAACGCCTTAAGCAAGATGACATGATGTAGAGGGATAGACTCATGCAATATGAAGAAAACCCCATCTTGTTATCCTCGATGGCAACAATACAATACGTGCCTTGCTGCCTTTACTGTCACCGGGAAAGGACATCGCAAGATTGAACCCAAAGCTAAGCACTTCTCCCATTGCAAGAAAGATCAATCTAGTAGGCCAAACCAAACTGATAATTCGAAGAGACTTGCAAAGATAACCAATCATACATAAAGGAATTCAGAGAAGATTCAAATATTATTCATAGATAGACTTGATCATAAACCCACAATTCATCGGTCTCAACAAACACACCGCAAAAAGAAGATTACATCGAATAGATCTCCACAAGAGAGGGGGAGAACATTGTATTGAGATCCAAAAAGAGAGAAGAAGCCATCTAGCTACTAACTATGGACCCGTAGGTCTGAGGTAAACTACTCACACTTCATCGGAGAGGCTATGGTGTTGATGTAGAAGCCCTCCGTGATCGATGCCCCCTCCGGCGGAGCTCCGGAACATGCCCCAAGATGGGATCTCGTGGATACAGAAAGTTACGGCGGTGCAATTAGGGTTTTGGCTCCGTCTCTGATCGTTTGGGGGTACGTGGGTATATATAGGAGTAAGAAGTACGTCGGTGGAGCAACAAGGGGCCCACGAGGGTGGGGGGCGTGCCTGGTAGGGTAGGGCGCGCCCCCCTACCTCGTGGCCTCCTGTTACGTGCCTTGACGCAGGGTCCAAGTCTCCTGAGTTGTACTCGATGAGAAAATCACGTTCCCGAAGGTTTCATTCCGTTTAGACTCTGTTTGGTATTCCTTTTTTTCGAAACCCTAAAACAGGCAAAAAACAACAATTCTGGTCTGGGTCTCCGGTTAATAGGTTAGTCCCAAAAATAATATAAAAGTGGATAATAAAGCCCAATAATGTCCAAAACAGTAGATAATATAGCATGGAGCAATCAAAAATTATAGATATGTTGGAGACATATCAATCACCACCACACCGTCAATGTCGGAGTTCTCCCTCAACTTCTCCTCTCCCCTTGCTGGATCAAGAAGGAGGAGGCGTTCCCGGGCTGTACGTGTATTGAACGCGGAGGCGCCGTTGTTCGGCGCTTAGATCAGAATCGACCGTGATCTGAATCGCTGCGTGTACGACTCCACCAACCGCGTTCTTGTAACGCTTCCGCTTAGCGATCTTCAAGGGTATGAAGATGCACTCCCTCTCTCTCGTTGCTAGTATCTCCTAGATTGATCTTGATGACACGTAGGAAAGTTTTGAATTATTGCTACGTTCCCCAACAGATGCTAGGGTGAGGATGGGGCACACGATGACAGGCCATAATGTCATAACCGTAGAAGCATCGGTCCACGATCACGGTGGCCCCACGGGCGCGCGGTCGAAGAGGAGACGAGCGCCCAGGGGCGTCTGCCGAAGAAGCAGAGAGTCGTCGATTTAACAAGGAGAACGGCTGGGTCGGTCGATCAATTACGTTGGGCGAAAACTAATTTTTTAAGATAGTACAAATGCAAGCGCTTATATATACATGCATACACTCATCCTTATAAGCGCACACACGCACACCTTATCCCTATGAGCACCTCTCCGAGAGTGAGCCGACATATCATCTTGAGATTTTACGAAGTCATCGTATGCGCCTCGTAGTCGACGGGAACGTCTTCTCCCATTAAACGCGCATCGCCGAAAATACTAAAATAAATCCAGAATAAATGCGAGCACCAAGACTTGAATCTTGGTGGGCTGGAGATACCACTGTCCACCTAACCATCCAACCACAGGTTGGTTCGCCCACGCGAAGACTATGATCTCCCCATAATGAACTGCAAGCACATATACCGGTGGATGAGAGACATGCGGTACTAGCGATGCTGCTGATCCGGTTTCATCAATACGGATATCTAAGATCCTTCCGAGTGCTTCACAGTGTACATGTGCTAAGGATGTCACATAGACAGAAAAATGAAGTAATTAATGAGGAGAGAGAGCATTATGATGACGCGAAAAATAACCTATGCTAAGCATGTGGACCTATGCAAAATGACTATCAAACAATACACGAAGGAGTTTTGTTACTAAAGAATTAAATAAAAAAGGCTTAACAACAAAACCTAAGCATTGATGCACTGGGGACATTAGTTGCTAAGCATATGCACTTAGCATCTCACTTTAGCACCAATCCGTTGGAAGAGGCCTAACTACCCTTGGATCTTTGTCAACCTAGCCATGATAGTAAGAGCAAAGAGAACACGATGGCACTGCTCACCGAGCAAGTTTGGGGAAATCAGGTTGAGGGTCGGGCCATCGTCTCTAATGCCCAGCTCAGGCATCTTGTCGAGACCCAGGGGCCGCTCGTTCGCCACACACTGGCAGCGTCGCTCCTCTTGCAACTTAGAATAAGAGCAGACCTCACGTTACACCCAACTACATGCTGAAGTAAAGATAATGCGGAAAACTAATTCATCGACAAGTTTCATGACTTGATCATGCGCCTATTGGGAGGCCTTGATCTGCTCCTCGCAGCCTCTATCGCCGCTAGCAGGCGCTCCCCATGAATGAGTTTCAGCTTGTGCCGGCGGCGGACGAAAGCAGAGGACCCAGGCCAGTCGCTACAGTAGTATACTGGATGCGGGGCGGTAAAAGAAGTTTATTGGAACACGAAACTGAAAATAAAATCCGAAATTCATCTTCCGTGAAGGTAAATCCATCAACCAAGATTTATTCACCACCCTATAGTTCATACGAGAAAAATCACAGGCACACGCAAATAGGGAATGAACGGGAACAAATGGAAAAGAGGGAATTTCACCTTCGAACGATCTGTTACATTTATTGTCCGCACGCGTCCTGTTCCTCCACCCCCGCGTCGCCTCTGCTCTGGCGACACGGGTGAACCCCCACCGTCGCCATCTCCCCCCCCCCCCCCCCCCCCGTGTCTCGTTGCCGCCTGAGGAGCCCGCCGGCGAAGCCCGGGCAGGCTCCAGGGAGGGTGGCGGGGCATCTCGCTGGATGGCGTGGCGCGCGAATCCCGGCCACTCGGGTGCGATTCGGCGCCGGCAGGCGTTGCGGAGGCCGCTCCGGGTGTTCGGCGGCGTCGGTCATCGGTGTGGGTCCCTTGCTCCGGCGCCAGCGGAGGGACGCGGCAGAGGGACGACGGAAGGTGCGTGGCGGCCGGACTCAACCGGCCTTGGTCGGATCTGGCGTGGCTGCGGCTGGGCGCGTCGTGGAGGTGGCTGGCGGGGCATGGGGCGATCTTCGGTGGACGCGGTGGTGCGGGTGCTGGCGGCGCAGCTGCGCCTCGCCGGAGCAGCATACCGGGGCGGCGGCCTCCTCTAGCGGGGTCGGCCGGTTGGTGGAGACGGCGGTGCGCGCCCAGGACCCGGCAGCACGTCTGCTACTGGCCGGGGGGTCGCGTGGGACGACCTCGGCTGGGACGGGCGCGGGCGCTGGCGGGAGCTTCCCCTTGGTGCTCTGCGGTGCTGCTTTGGTGGTGGTTGGTGGCCGGCTAGTTCGGGCTTGCGGTGATTGAGCATCTCCGGGAGAAATCCTTCTTCGGCCTCTGCCGGATCCGGCGACGGCTACGCACGCGGGCGCCGCACTCTTTCTTGGAAGCGTCGTTTTGGTGTGGTGTTTCTCCCCGCAGCCTTGGCTCCGGAGGGAATCCTCAGATCCGCGGGGATCGGACAATGAAGGCGTCTCCACGTCTTCTTCCTCCTTGGAGGCATCGTCTCGGAGCCGGCTACAACTGGAGACCGGTGGAAGGCGGCATCTTCGCCGCGTGGTTGCAGAGGCGACCGTTTCGGGGGCGCTGATTTCTGTTTGGTAACGATGATGGCGTCGAGAGGAGCTTGGTCGCAGCTCGGGCTTCGGTAGTCGGTTCTTCCCGGCGTGTCCGAGGTGCTCTTTCGTGAATTGCCTTGTTGCTCTGAAGTCGGAGCTGCGGTGGAGCGAGTCGAGGTGGTGACGATGATAGGCGCTCGGTGGTCGTTTGCGGCAGGCACGGTCGGCGCAAGTCCTGCATATTTCCCGGGCGATGATCATCGTCAAAGTCAGAGCTGTGAGTTGTTCGTGTGTGTGGCCATCTGTTGGCATGTGCCGTCGTGGAGTCTGTTTCATATTGGTGGCCAGGTTGGCCGGTGGCACCCATGTGTTTATGGGTTGGGTTGTTTCGGTTTTAGCCCGGTTTTTCGTCAATTAACAGGGCAATTCTCACTTCTTCTTAATCAATGAAAATGGCAAGTCTTTTGCCTCGTTTCAAAAAAAATCTCACCTTCGAGAACCCATAGATAACTTGGGCGGGTGGTGGTCGTCGACAGGCATCGCGGTCGCGGCTGATACGTGCCGAAGGGAGAAGAGACTTGGGCAGACGGGGCAGAGTATAGGAGACTGCGGTGAAGGAGGGCCGCCGGGAGAGGAGAGGTGCCGGGGGCAGGGCTGTGGCCTTCGGCGGCGACGGGGCGATCTCATACGGGGGTTGAGGATATGAATGAGAGCAAGATTTTTTTAGACCAAGATAGGGAGGAGTTGATTTCACTTTTTTTTCATGGGGTAAACATCTGTCCCACATGTCGGCACATAGTTTTGCGAAAGGAGTCGCGCGAGCGAGGACGTACGAACGAAACGAACTACGACCACTGACCTACCATTGTGATCGCAGACTCATTTAGGAGTAGAAGAAGAGAAGAGAGACAGAGAAAGGATTTTACATTGAAAAGAATAGAAGCAGGCAGAGCCACTACAAGACCTCAGGTTACCCGACGAGTGCATGCAAGGCTTCGGCCAAGGAAACAGCTTGCCCGGCCTAGGTAGGCTTTGCCTGCAGGCTGGCTAGCCAGCCACGGTGGTGGCGAAGCAACCAGCCGTGTGCCTGGCTTTGCGGTCCTCAATGACCATGCTCACCACGTCAGTAGGGTCCGTCATAACACCCTCGAAAATCTGAGCATTTCACTCCTTTCAAATGTGCCAAATGAACCAAGATCATCACCGCGTCAGTGTCTCCATAGCTGTTTTGGAGCAGCCTTCCGTGCGTGCAACCACCGGTCCTCCAAGCTCAAGCTCCTGTCGTTGATGTCAGAGAATCTCCAGGCGCGTCTCCAATAGACCCTCCCCAGACGATTTTGCCGCGCCGGCGCCGAAAAATCTGCCCAGCTGCCCTCCAGAAGCCCGTATTTCGCTGGCTCGGGACGAAACTGGTGTCGGCGGACCCAGACAGAACCCGGCACCCTGGGAAGCGCCTGGAGCGCCGGCACAAGCGAAAAGGGCACGTGGGTCCGCATTGTCGGCGAGTCGAGCGCCTCTCCCGCCGTTTCTTTCCGTTTTTCCCACTTCCCTCCCATTTTCTCATTTTCTCCCACCAATCTCCCTCTCGCTCGCCTCCCAGTCGGCCGCCATCCCACCCAAGAAGTACATCGTCCCCCGCGCTGCGGCAACCGCGACCGCCTCCGTCGCCCAGCCGAAGCAGAAGAAGCCGAGGGAGCCGCCGTCCAAGCCACCGGGCATGACAAACGCCGATTGAAGGGCGGAAGTTCAGCGGCGGGAGGTTGTCACCACCGACCGGCGGAACAGGACCATCGCCAAGAAGGCCCGTGACAACGCGCCACGCGCAGCTGCGGCTGCCGCTTCGGCGGACCAAGCTGAGGCCGAGGCGACTCACGCGGGGATGATGAATCCACCCGGCAGCCACGCCGAGTACGCACCCTGGGGCCAGCAAGGCGTCGGCTCTCCGTCGTAGCAGCCATGAGGATCGCCCTCGCCGGGCTATGCCGACAGGGACGCTCACGGTGGGTTCAACTCAAACGTCACCTTCCCCCATGGACACCCGGCCCAGCGCACGCCCTCGCCCGCCTTCGCCGGTGTGCAGTACCTTCCATACAACTACTTGCCGCCCGCCTATGCTTCCTCCCCGACGCCCCCACTCCGCCGTGGCGCGCTGCCCTTCTCTCACGTCGGCGACACCGACGAGACCGAGGCCGACATGGACGACATCATCGCGGCAGGTTCGGCCGCGGCCCCCGGTTTCGTCACCCCGGACGAGACGGTGGATCTCAGCGGCGGCATGGACGGCGAGCTCGACTACGTCTACGGCGAGGAGGAACAGGAGGAGCAGCAGGAGGAGGAGGAGGACGAGAAGGAGGAGCCGGCGACTGTTCCGGCGAGGAGGCGCAAGAAGAAGAAGCGGGCGGCAAGGTCAGGCGAGCCGTGCATCAAGTGGGCGCCCAAGGAGGAGGAATGCCTCGCCGAAGTATGGAAAGTCGTCTGCCTCGACCCGACCACCGGCACGAACCAGAGCATCGAGACGTACTGGGAGCGCATCAAGGCCGAGTTCGACGAGCGCAAGTTCGTCAACCCCTACTTCAAAGGCGTCTACATGCAGCGCGGGTCGAAGGCGATGGCGAACCATTGGGGGCGTATCCAGGGGCGTGCAACAAATGGCATGGGGTCGTCGAGGAGGTCGCGGCTCGCCCAGAGAGCGGCGCCAGCGTTGAGGATCAGGTATGCCACCCCGGTCTTCCGCCTGTCTTCGACGTGTGCGCCCGCCAACTGTTTGTTCCTTCACGCAGTTGCTGCGCATGTTCGCCCTGTATCGGCAGAGCAACAATGATGCCGAATTCAAATACCTCCACGTTTACAAGTGCATTGACAAGTGCGAGAAGTGGGCGAAAGTTCGGCGCACCCTCGACAAGGCCAAGGAGATATACAAGCCGGACGCGCCGACTCCGGACGCGTCAGAGGGGCGGCCGGACGGCAACAAAGGTGCCAAGAAGGGGAAACACGCCGACGCGGCCACCGCTCGAGTACATGAGTCCATCGAGTATTGCCTCGCCGACGCACACGCCCGGGTCGCCCTGCGTGACGAGAAAACCGCGGCGCGGTGGTTGTCCTTGATGACGAACATCGCCATCAAGATCGACCTGCTCCTGACCAACGTCGCCGCGAAGAAGAGGAACACCAACCCGGCTTTTCTGATGGGCGGGGTGAACATACTCCAGAGCACCAGCGAGAAGCTCAAGGCGTGGTACATGGCGGAGCGCGGCCTCATCCTGAACCAGCTGCCGACGACGGCGACGCCAACTCCCGCGCCCACGCCCACGCCGCCGCCAAGCCCGCGTGATGACGCCTCCACGACGCCCAGCAACACCGAAGCCGCGCCGACAACGCCTAGCACAGAAGCAGCTCCGACACCGCCAAGCCCATGCACGCCGACTCCGCCGACGCCTGAGGCCGACCCCGCCGAGTGATATGTTGTGCACGCGAACTTATGCCGCTCTATTTTTTATACGCCTGACTATATCCGATCGCCGAACTGTGACTTGTGATCGCCGAACTTATGGCGTCTTTTGTAAGCGGAAACGATCAAGTTTGAATTTTCCGCGTTCTGGGGCCGGCGCCTAGAGACGTGACTGGGAGCTATGTCGCCCCCAGGGGGCGAACTAATGCCAGTCGTCCCCAGGCTATTTTTTTTAAATGTTTGGGGGACCGAATGGCTGGAGATGCTCTTAGGAATTGGAAAGGCAGCTCCGGCCAGGCAGGAAACGCATCCAAACCTCTCCTGCAAAAATGCAGTGCACGAACACGTGGGTACCCTGGGTTCGGCCAGCCTCGACGCTCAAGGTTGTCAGTCCTGTCACATAACAAACATCCTCGGTAGTCGCTAGCGTTTACTTAATCTTTGAGATGGCTCAAAGCACGAAGTCCTGTCTATCTAGTGGCATGTCACTCTTTATTGTACTGATGAAGAAAGATCACGGGTTCAAAATCCATCAATCAATAACAAAGCCACAAGCCCTATCTCTACCATTCAATGGCTGACAGTGGGTCCCATGCACGGGGCGTGCCTATTTAGCACTGTGTCAGTATACAAATATGATTTGCACCGTATGTTTTTTCAAGAAGGGGCGCTTTATTACTTAAAAAATTTAAATATTACACCCGGCCTCTGCGATTTACACCGTATATGCACGTTAAAGCCAAGTTATAACACCAATTCAATGTATGCCGCAAGTTTTGTCACTAAAGTGATTTCTAATGCCAAGTTTTAGCACCAGTGTAATTGATTCATGAAGAAACCTATGTGGATAGTTTTGCGCCACAACCGCCTGGTCTTCTGCCTCCTCGTGCAGGGGGTTGTTAGAGATATCAGGTCTCTGCATACTACTGTCAAACATACATACTTACATATCGCGTGCGAGCGTGTGTGTGTGTGTGTAGGCTAGGGAGCCATGTTCAGGGAGCTAGTTTATTAGCCTAGCATTCTCTTGTTTGTAACCGTAGGCCTTATCTCTCTATCTCCCTTACTTGATTCTCAAGATTAATCTGAACAACTTATATGCTTATCTCAGGGATAAGCCCCTGCCTATATAGACACATACATATCACCTTCAATGAGGTAAGACGCTTCAAGCAATCTTTACATGGTAATCAGAGCCTCCTTCTTCCATTACATCTAGCTCCATCATATCATCCCCGTCACCACTCGCAATGTCTTCTTCCTCTAGCGCTCCTCTGTCCAGCATCCATGGACAAGTTATGGAGAAGCTCACCAGGACGAACTACATCCTTTGGCGTGCACCGATCACGCCGCAGCTCATCAACGCGGGTTTTTTCGGCTATGCCTGGAACCACCCCGGAGCCAAAGAAAAAAAACCATCACCACGAGGAACAAGCTAGGAAGTAAAAGATGAAGTTGTCCCAAACCCTCTTCGTCACGCCTAGGTTAGGGAAGACTAGCAGGTACTTGTGCATCTACTGAACAACTTATTCCGAGAGGTTCTTGTTAAGGTCACCTCCATCCACAAGGCACATGAGCTTTGGATTGCACTCGCGAGCATGTTCTCATCGCAGTTTCAATCACATGTGAACGACAACCACATCACCCTCTCCAACGCGTAGAAGGGAACCCATACTGTGGGTGTCTACTTTGCCTACATGCTCCCCCTCGCCGTCGAACTCGCTACTGCGGGAAAGCCATTGGACGAGGACGAGGTGATCTCCTACATCATCGTCGGTCTTCACAAGGAATACCAGCCCCCCTGGTGTCGACTCTCGATGCCCGCACTGAGGCGGTCTCCTCGATGATCTCTTTGCTCAAATGAGTAATTTTGATAAAAGAGTGGAGATGTTTCATGGCTCGAGCAACACCGCCGATTTCAAATATTTTGCGACATGGTGGTGGTTCTTTCTACTATTCCCTGCCGTGGAAAAAGGGCAAGAGCGGCGGCAACATCAGCACCAACAACCAGCGCTCCAGCGGTTGCCCCTCCTACACCAACAACAGCGGCCATCGCAACAGCTCCTCCAAGTCCTCACGGATGTTGTACATTGTTAGATCTACGACAAACCAAGCCTGACAAAGATTGATAGTACAGGTTTGAAGAAGATGATGGTGACTCTTCACAGGACGAGAAGGTGGCTGGCGCCTATGAAGGGTCATATGGAGTCAGCACGAATTGGTACGTTGACAGTGGCGCCGCAAGCCACATCAAGTCCACACTGAAAATTTCACCAGGAAGGAGAAGTACTGCGGCCAAGATCAAGTCCACACTGCAAGCGGAGCAGGTATGAGGATTCAACATGTTGGTCAATCAGTTATGTGGAGTGGAGTGGATTGGACTAGTTAGGGTTTGGTTCTAAGAGGATGGAGACAAATATATGTGGGGTCAAGATGGGCCAACATGGCTCCCGGCCCTCTGCATATCTGCCCCCTATTTGAGCTAAATATGAGAGGTGCCGATCAGTCCGGACATTTAAGGCCGGTGTGAGGTGTTCGGGTGGGTCTTTTTTTTACCCGCCAATGACGGGCCGTCCACTTAAGCGTATAGAGGGTTTGGGATGCTAGGCTATAAATCCTTTGGTAGCTAAAGTAGTACTCCCTCCGTAAACTAATATAAGAATGTTTAGATAATTATTTTAGTTATCTAAACACTCTTATATTAGTTTACAGAGGGAGTACTAGAAAAGATGCTTGGCTATAGCAATGGAAAACGATTAAAAACAACTGGTTGATTTCTCACTCGCGTAAGATGCCTCGTGCACCAACCACGTGTCCCTCTGTGGCCCCATCGCTCTCTAGTCCCCGCTTATCTGTTCCACAGCCGCACGGCCTCGTTCGCTCTCTTTCCCGCATCTCATTCCCCTCCACCGACGATGCATCCACCAGCGCTGCCGCAAACCGCCGTGGCCGACGGCGCTGCGCCGTCGCAATCCGCTGTCGCGTCGCAGCGCCCGCCGTAGCCGACGCCGCTGTACGGCAGCATCCCCACGCGCCATCGTAGCTTCCGCCGTCGGCGTCGCAGCTTACCGCCATCACTAGTGCAGAACCGGGCAATAGCACCGGTTCGTAAGGCCCTTTAGTGTCGGTTCGGTAACCGGCACTAAAGTGTGGGCACTAAAGCCCCCCCCCTAGTACCGGTTCAGCACGAACCGGTGCTAAAGGGCAACCACGTGGCACGAGCCAGCTCCGGGCGCGCGTAGGACATTAGTACCAGTTGGTAACACCAATCGGTACTAAATGTTTGGGTGTGCTTTGGTTTTATTTTTTATTTTTACTTTAATTTTGTGTTTTCAATTTAATTTAGTGATTTTTTACATTATAATGAGTTGTTAAATCATTAGGTGAAAGTACCGCATATTAGTTTGACTGGATGCATGTGGATCCTAGCTAAGTCATCAAGTATATGCCATATCCATATTATATACTTGATCACCTAATTAAGTGATTGAGGTAATATGGATATGGCATATACTTGATCACTTAGCTAGAATCCATCCAGTTGAAACTAATCCGCGGTTTCTTTCATAAATGATATAATAACTCATCATCATCATCATCATATTAATATAAAAACTCTTGCATCATATATATCATCACCAACAACAGTTTTCATAGCTAGCTAAAAATCATCATATAATAGTCGTCTCATTACCACTACTTAATCATCATATAGTCATTACCGCTATCTAATCACCACCAACACTAGCTTAAAGAAGAAACATTCACTTGTACCAAAAGCAAAGATATCATCAAGTTCAACAAGGTAATGATTATAAGCGTTCATAACACCACAAAAAGCAAATCACTCTTTGAGATTAAGTTCAAGACGAAGAACGCGGACATGAGAGGACAAGTACTAAGAGCATGAACTAGCTAATCACTCCTGCTGCTCTCTCTCAGGTAAAATAGCATAGAACATGTATAGCTTTCCTGATTCATCATATTGGAGCATGCAGATGAACCTGTCTCCTAATCGTGGGTTGCGCTTCTGATTGCTGCCCCCTAGTACTTCTCTGCAATCGTTCACAATTTTGCTCTAGTCTTTTACTATTAAGCATTCATTGTTATTAGAAATCCCGAATGCACTAAAGTGCATTGTAGGATATCTTGGCCGTAAGCTAACAATATTCATGGTACCTTTAGTCTCGATCCAATCAGGCACAACATTCATCGGGAGTCCCCGTTGAAGAACATCGTATAGTAACATACTTAGCAATGGAGTTTAGCTTAAAATATAATGTATGCAAAAGATGCACTGAGGAGAAATAGTAGAAATCTTACCATCTTTCCTAAATATATGTGACCGTAGTTCAGTACGGACACTATTGGTCGCACGTTTTGAGTACTAACATTTCTAAGTGCGGGAATTTTTTTGTCTTGACAGCATCAAGATCCTCAAGCCATGAAACATAATGACTTGTCTCCTCGCAGTTTAGTTCAGCCTTGGGACAGTGGACGGTCCTGTCTACCAAGTGCTGGACATGTTTGCTTGATTGGAAATAAGCTGTCAATATAAATTACTTGTCAACTCTTTTTGAATAAACAATATCGAAGACATAAATATGGTTGATAAACTCACATAATGGTAGAACTGGAGGCGTCTCCACATCGACCCAGATGTCTCTATTACCTTCAATATCATCTTTTGGACGAATATCAAAGGTGATAACCATATCAGGCTCAAATGCATAAGCCTTGCATAGTGCTTGCCAAGTTTTGCATTCAAAATAGGTGTATGTGCCTGCATTGTATAATTTGACATTGAAGGTATAACCATGCTCGGTCTTCAAGTAAACTTTTACCTCCATAGTTTTGTTAGGACTGAAACCTATCTTATCCAAGATAAAAAATTCTTGCATGGCAGTGGATACGCTAGTAGAATAGTGAAAAAAATTAAATTAAAAGTTGAAGCAAATGAAACATAAGTCATGCTTAATTATGAAAAAAAGACTTGTCGTTCTGACTAACTGTATCCACTTCGAAGTTCTCATCCAGCTTGATGCTGAAGCGCCTATCATCAACTAGAAAATTTCTGCCGCATAGGCTGCGCTGGTCTTCGCAGTATTCGCACATAATGAAATCGTGTTTGTCGTCAGACGGCATTCCTATGTTCATAGGTGAAACATTAAACACTTATTAGTTCTATTAATTCAACTAATTCAACTAGTTCTGTTAATTCAACTAAGCACTTACAAAAAATATACCTAAATAAAGTAGCTCAACTAATTCAACTAACTAGTTCAACTAATTAATTCAACTAAACTAGTTCAATTAATTTTCTTACTAAAAATAAGGTAGCTAGTTATATATAGTAAAATGTTAATTAGATAATCAAATCTCATATAAATAAATTAAATATATATCTAACATATAATTTATATCTAATTCATCTAACATTTGACATTAATATCTAACATATGTTCATATATATGTGAAAATTAAGCACCTACTAGTTCTATTAATTCAACTAAATAAACTAGTTCTATTAATTCAACTAAGCATTCACTAAAAATAAACTAGGTAGTTCTATATAGTAATATTTTGATTAGATCATCAAATCTCATATACCTAAGTTTTCTTACTAAAAATAAATAGTTCTATTAATTCAACTAATTCAACTAAGAATTTACTAAAAATAAACTAGTTCTATTAATTTTCTTACTAAAATATATAAAGTAGCTATATATAGTAATATTTTAATTAGATCATCAAATCTCATATACCTAAATTTTTTTACTAAAAATAAACTAGTACTAATTCAACTAGCTAGTTCAACTAAGCATTTACTAAAAATAAACTAGTTATATTAATTCAACTAGTTCAAATAATCTCATATACCTAATTAATTAATATCTAGCTAATTCATCTTACAATTGACATTGATATTTAACTTCTATATCTAATTCATCTAACATTAACATTCTAACATTCTTATCTAGCTAATTCATCTAATTCGATCATCTAATTAACAATTTGACATGCATTAATCTAAAAAACAGAAATAGAAAATAAGTAAAAAAATGTGTGTGTGTGTGCGTGCGCACGCGCGTGCGTGTACGTGCTTGTGTGTGTGTGTGTGTGCGATCGAGGGCGGCGGCGATATGGCAACGACGGGGGCGGCGCGAGACGGCGACGACGGGCGGCGGGGGCGATACGGCAACGGCGGGGGCGGCGCGAGACGGCGACGATGGGCGGCGGGGGCGACGGCGAGCGGCGGGGGCGGCGACGACGACGTACAGCGCGCGGCGGGGGCGGCGAGTGGCGGGGGTGGCGCGAGACGACGATGACGGGCGGCGGGGGCGACGACGACGACGTACATCGCGCGGCGGGGATGTCGACGACGGGCGGCGAGGGCGGCGCGCGATGGGCGACGGCGACGACGATATCGGGCGTTGGATAGAAGACGGGCGGCGCGTGGATGAAAACTGGATTTTTTGTAAGTGCCATATATATAGGAGGGACCTTTAGTACCGGTTGATGGCTCCAACCGGTACTAAAGGCCAATTTTGGCCAGGTCAAGAGGCGGGAAGTGGACCCCTTTAGTACCGGTTTGTGGCTCCAACCGGTACTAAAGGCCCCCCATTAGTACCGGTTGGAGCCACGAACCGGTACTAAAGGTGTTGCGCTGCCACCCGCGGTGCACAATGTTTAGTCCCACCTCACCGAGCGAAGGGCAGCCGCACTAGTTTATAAACCCAGCCGCGGTTGCTCCTTCGAACTCCTCTATATAGCAGGCTTCTGGACCTAACTGGTGCGCTGCCCTGTGAGTCTGCCGGACCTTCTGGGCCTGAATTTGCACACCCTAGGTCTAGCAGGCCCACTGAGCAGCGCCCCAACAATTTTTTTTATAGTTTTTTCTTTTCTGCATTATTTATTTTCTTCTATTTATTTTTGAGTAATTTTTTATATAGTTTTTTTTCTTTTATGCATTATTTATTTTCTTCTATTTATTTTTGAGTAATTTTTATATAGTTTTTTTTCTTTTTAGCTTTATTTATTTTCTTCTATTTATTTCCGAGTAATTTTTTCCTGTATTTAGTTTCTTTGTGACCCTCTCTACTCTTTCGAACATGCTATGCGGGTGAAATAATGATACCATGGCAAGTTTCAACATTTTCAGAGTTTATTTTGTATTGATTTTCAATTTCATGGCCATTTATCTCTCTAAACAATTCGGTAAATGACTGAAAAACAGCAAATGATGTCAGAAAGTGTTGGAAATTGATGACGTCGCTTTGAATGCTGCATAATGAACGCAAAAGAAGTTGGAATTTCAAATAAGTATAAAAAACATTGAAGTGTCCGTATAACAGATGAGTTCTCGTCCGAAACCCTGATACTCCGAAAGACATTGTCCAGTTTGTACACGAAGTGCGTCCAGTTTTTGCCGTGACCCTCTCTACTCTTTCGCACATGCTATGCGGGTGAAATGATGATACCATGGCAAGTTTCAACATGTTTAGAGTTCATTTTGTAGTGATTTTCAATTTCACGGTCATTTAGTTCTCTAAACAATTCGGTAAATGACTGAAAAACAGCAAATGATGTCAGAACGTGTTGGAAATTGATGACACCGCTTTGAATCCTGCGTACTGAACGCAAAAAAAATCGGGATTTCAAATAAGTATAAACAACATTGAAGTGCACGTGTAACAGATGAGTTCTCGTCCGAAACCCTAATACTCTGAAAGACATTATCCAGTTTATACACGAAGTGCGTCCAGTTTTTGCCGTGACCCTTTCTACTCTTTCGCACATGCTATGCGGGTGAAATGATGATACCATGCCAAGTTTCAACATTTTCAGAGTTAATTTTGTAGTGATTTTCAATTTCACGGTCATTTAGCTCTCTAAACAATTTGGTAAATGACTGAAAAACAACAATTGATGTCAGAACGTGTTGGAAATTGATGACGTCGCTTTGAATGCTGCATACTGAACGCAAAAGAAGTCGGATTTCAAATAAGTTTAAAAAATATTGAAGTATCCGTGTAACAGATGAGTTCTCGTCCGAAACCCTAATACTCCGAAAGAGATTGTCCAGTTTGTACATGAAGTGCGTCTAGTTTTTGTCGTGACCCTCTCTACTTTTTCGCATATGCTATGCAGGTGAAATGATGATACCATGCCAGGTTTCAACATTTTCAGAGTTCATTTTGTAGTGATTTTCAATTTCACGGTCATTTAGCTCTCTAAACAAATCGGTAAATGACTGAAAAACATCAAATGATGTCAGAACATGTTGAAAATTGATGGCGTCGCTTTGAATGCTGCATACTGAATGCAAAAAAGTCTGAAGTTCAAATAAGTTTTTAAAAAATGAAGTATCCGTGTAACAGATGAGTTCTCGTCCGAAACTCTGATACTTCGAAAGAGATTGTCCAGTTTGTACACGAAGTGCGTCCAGTTTTGAAGTGAGTGGAGAGAGTGAGGGGCGGCCGGCGGGGAAGGACCGGCGCGGGGGATTGAAGGAGAGACCGAGTGAGTGGAGAGAATGAGGGCGTAAATATGTAAAAATATACATAAAAAATACATTAATTATCAATGATCTTTTTGTGTACAATCTGAATTGTCAATATGAGTCCTCAACGGTTTAGAAACCGGTAAAGACTCATATTGCGACCACAAATTCTACATAGAGTTCAATGAAGACAAGTGCTTGTGATAGTTTGAGAAGTAACATATTTAAGGTGGTAGAAATCTTGCTAGGGGAGCAAGGTGGGACTAAAAACAGCCTGCCACAACCTCTTTACTACTGGTTCATACCACGAACCGATACTAAAGGTGTTGACCGGGCCCCAGCCACTTTAGTACCGGTTCGTGACGTGAACCGGTACTAAAGGTTCGCAATGAACTGGTATTAAAGATCTCCTCCCGCCTAGCCGTTTGAACCGGCACTAATGAACACATTAATGCCGACTCAAATGTAAACCAGGATTAATGTGTCTCACATTTGATCCTTTTTCTACTAATGCATGGCCACCGCGCTGCGTCGCAGCACTAGTCGCCAGCAACGATGCACGCAGCATCCGCCATGGCCGCCGGCGATGCGTCGCAACTTCCATCCATGGCCACGCTGCTGCCTCGCAGCTTCCACCATGGCCGCCCTGCTGCGTGGCAGCACCCGTCGCCGCGCAAATCCGCCATGGCCGCCCGCGCCGCATCTAAGCTTCCGCCGTTGTCGCCGTCCGCTGCGTTGCAGCTTCTGCCATGTCCGCCATGCTGCATCGCAGCACTTGTCAGCGTCGATGGAGCTTCGCCGGTGTTTTCTGGCAGTGATCCACGACCACGAGCTTGGATCGTGCCGGGTCTACAGCTAACAAACTGAACTGAAAGATAGACCGAGCCACAGCGAGAACACAGCTCGCTTCAGGCTTATTCAGTTAACATGTACAACAACACATGCAACTGAACTAAACTTATTTAGCTACTGAAGAAAATAAGCAGCAAAAACTGCAGATACGTCGAGGTTAAACTGACAGCCGGGGGGGGGCGCCGGTGTTGCGATGAAGCTCCGTCAAGGCCGTCCAGTGCTAGAATGGAGCTCCGCCGGGATGCTACCACTGCTGCAATGGAGCTTCGCCGGTGGCCGCCGGGGTTGCGATGAAGCATCATCGAAGCGGCCTGTGTTTCAGTGGAGCATCGCCGGCGGTGTCGGGTGCTGCGATGAAGCGCCGCTGCGCCAATGTTGTCATTGCAGTGAAACGTCGCGGCGGCTACCTGGGCTCCAATGTATAGCACTCGCCACTCGCCGGCGGTGCTGCAACGCAGCAGGAAGGGGGACGCCGGAGACGGGGTGCTCGTCGTCGTCTAGTACGAGGACGGTAGTAACTGCTGAGAGTTGCGTCAGACGGCGGCTTTCGTCAGCGTCTACAGTCACCGGAGCGTTGCTGTTTGCTGCAAGTCAGTGGTGAGCCACGCCCACGCGACGCGAACACCGCAGGCAAGCAAGGGCAGCGATGCTAGCGGCCGGCGCAGAACGCGAACCAATAGGTCCTGTTTGCCTAATCGAACGGCTGGGAGGTGTGGATCCTACGGTTAAGAAGGCGGATGATTTTCTCAACTTTTCAACCGGCTGATGTGTAGCACTGGCTAATTGGCTATTGGGGTGGGGTCCGACCCGGACCGCCCTTGTCTTGTGCTAACTACTACTCCTACTACTTGTACGTAGTCCCCAAAACCCTCGTTGCACGTAGCACCTACGTCGGTCCTACGCGGTTCAGGAGACTTGTGTAGATCGAGTAGACCCGAACGCACGGATCGATCGCGCGCTCTGCCGCCGCCGCCATGATAGGAAGCGGGAACGCAGCAACGCCGCCGGGATCGCACCACGGCCGCAGCAGGCCGCCGCCCCGCAAGTTCAAGTTGGTCCCGGAGGCCATCTCCACCGGGGACGGTGACGGCGGCACCGTCTTCCGCGTCGGCCCCATCATCGGCACCGGCTCCTTCGGGGAGATCTACCACGGCACGGACGCCGAGACCAAGGAGGAGGTCGCCATCAAGCTCGTGAGCCAGCCCCCTCCCTTCATCCTCTTCCTTGTCTTGTTCATTAATTTGACACGCCTCCCTCAATGCACTCGTTGTTCGGTTTTCTTCATTACAACTGCTTAATTATTTGCCACGCTGCTTGCATCGATCTGTACGTCCCAGGAGTCTCTCAGGGCGAGGTTCCCCCAGCTGATCTACGAGGCCACGGTCTACAGGAAACTCCAAGGACAAGGTAATTCTTCACCCATGATGCAACTGTGTTTGCTTATTAATCTCTCTGCTTAATTTTGTTTGCAATTGCATACATATAGCCAACATTAGTATAATAATTCTTTGTGTGCTTGTGCATTGGCAGCCGGGATTCCAAATGTCCGGTGGTTCGGCGTCGAGGGCGACTACAGCGCCCTGGTCATGGACCTGCTGGGGCCAAACCTCCAGGAGCTCTTCGAGTCCTGCGACGCCAAGCTCTCCCTCAAGACCGTCCTCATGCTCGCCGACCAAATGGTACATACATACATACATACATACATACATACATTTGCTTTGCAACGCAACTAAGCTTCCAAACTCCATGGTTCATGCCTGCGTCATGTGGTGTTTTAGTTAGTTAATGCGTGTCTTCTGTTTGTTTTTTGGGTAGATTGACCGGATCGAGTGCCTCCATACCAACTCTTTCGTGCACAAGGACATCAAGCCACAGAACTTCCTCATGGGCCGTGGCAAGAGCGCCAATCTGGTACTATCATAGATCAATTACCAACTTGTAGTTCATAGACCATTGCATAGTATTCCATTGTTCTCTTTGTATTTTCATGCATTGATCATTGCTAGCAGGTATGTATGTTTACTTGTTTTCTACTAAGTTTTTCCCACATTTCTCTGCATGCAGGTTCATCTTATAGATTTCGGAATCGCGAGGAAGTACATGGAGACGTCCAAGCACGGCAAGCAGCACATCCCATACAGGTAAACATGCCATTTTTTTACATTGATTCATAGTAATGAACAATAATGTGTTCTCAATTACCCACAAGTCAACAGTTTTTTTTGGAACAAAACATATATATTAATTACATGTTTTGTCTATTTAACCAAATGCAGGGAGAACATGATGGGCCTGCAAGGAACGCCGAGATACGCTAGCATAAACAACCATCTCGGAATCGGTAAGGGTTTATCTCATTCTACACATGAATATGAACTCCTGTATATTCTGCAAGAGCCCCTGGCCAAATTAAAGCCATCCAAAGTTGTTTCCCCTTGAACTTCTCACAACTTTCGATCTGTCTTTTTGTTATGTACCAAAAATCTTACACCCACCTGATTCCCTGCAGAGCAAAGCCGGAGGGATGACCTAGAATCCGTCGGCTACATGCTGCTCTACTTCCTCCGAGGAAGGTCAGTCCTCTCCAGCTTAAGCTCCTGCGCTCGATCAATCTCTACCATTCCCTCTCCCTGTAGTTAATGCACACTGCTAACTAACACATGGTGTTGTTGTTGCTATATCTGTCCTCAGCCTCCCGTGGCAGGACGCGGACGCCGGGAACCACAGGGAGACGCACGACATGATCAAGGACATGAAGATCGCTACCTCACCCGAGGAGCTCTGCCGCGGACATCCAGCCGAGTTCGCGTCCTACCTCATCTACTGCCGCTCGCTGGGGTTCGAGGACGAGCCTGACTATGCGTACCTCAGGAAGCTGTTCAAAGACCTCTTTGTTCAACAAGGCTTCGAGTATGACTACGTTTATGACTGGATGGTTCCCCGGCATTATTACAAAGACGACTACCGGTACTGAGTTTTCTCTCTGGAGAGAGGAGGATGCGATGCCAAATTGAAAATTTGTACCAGTTGTAATTCTGTGGAGGAGCAATGTTCATTCCGCTGTTGCTAGCTAGGGAACTGAATTTTTTGTGGTTATTCATCTTGTCGAGATTGTTTTACGATTTAGCAAGGCAGGGAAGATTTTGTTTATTTGAATGGCCGGCTAGCTGTAGAAACGTTAATTTCCGTAAATATATTCAATAAAGTCAATAGTGGTTAAATCTCTACTATTTAAAAAGAATGTAAGGTTCTCATTTCACCTTTCTTCCCACCACCCCTTCGTCCAACCTTCCATGTACGTATATGATAATCAATCACCTTAATTTACTTACCTTCTGAACCAATTCCACTTTAATTTACTTACTAATAAACTTATCTCTATCTCTACTATACTACTTAAAAAGAACGACCTTTCTTCCCACACCCTTCGTCCAACCTTCCATATATCTGATAATGAATCACCTTAATTTACCTTATGAATCAATTCCACTTTAATTTACTTACGAGACTTATAATAAAAATATAAGGTAATTTAAGGGTAGAATTTGATGAACATTTATTTACACAATTACATTATTATTGACAGGTAAATCACTAGCTAACGTACTAGAATATTTATATCCCGTTGCAACGCACGGGCATAGTACTAGTAACAAAGTAATAAATATATAAACCGTTACTACTGTTTAACCATTACTCCTGGGATCTAAAATAAAGAAACAACGTAGATGCACACACTCACATCAGCACACTGCACCTGCGCTCACAGGGATGATGCACACGTCGGTAAAAGGTACACCCTCTCCGTCCCATAATGTAGTAGTGTCAAAAAACGTCCTACATTATGGGACACGGGGAGTAATTATTAGTAGGGTTAATTTGATAAATATCACTCGAATTCTACGATTCCGAGAAACGTCACTGCAATTTCCAAATTTTGAATAATGCCATTTTCAGTGGTGTTTTCCAAGTAAGAACGAAAGGAATAGGATATCTACAAAACAGCCTGAAGGACCGGCTTTTGAATTCAAGGTGATGCCCCGGCAACCTTTCAACAAGTCATGAATAGTGTTTTTAAAGAGATATGTTGGAAAGGGGTATTGGTCTTTTTCGATGACATTCTAGTGTACAGTTCTACCATGGTGGAGCATCTCAAGTTGCTAGAGGAAGTGTTCCGACAGAACAAACTTTTTGTGGGTGAGCCAAATTTCATATTTTCTCATGGCTTGTTAAACCTTTCTTTTTTCTTTTTGGATCATAACCAAATAAAAACTTCTCGAGTTATCAGAATCCATAGTCAAATTTAGTCCTTGGTTATTCAAGTTAGATAAAATAGTAATAGTTTGGCTCACAATGGTATACTACGAAATCCAATTTGATTCAATTGCAAAAGTTGCAGTGGCATTTTTCATGGGGCGTCAGCTCTGAAGTTTCCTGGGATCACTGACCCGGAAACTCTTGAGGCTCTTGCATGTCGGTAGGCAATTGCTCTTGCTGAGGAACTGGGCCTTCAAAGTATTCTCATATCATCCGACTGTCAAAGTGTTGTTGGAGACCTCGAGGTGACAAAGAATCTTGGCGGACACACTATGGTTCTTCAGGCGATCGGATCAGTTCTTTTGGCTCATGAAAATTTTGCTTCGAACAGCACACCACTAATGGAGAAGCTCATAGAGTAGCCAGAACGGCATCCTCGATGCATGGATGCAGGCCGACACTTATGGCTAAACTCTTCCCCATCCGATTTATGTATTCCTGTAAACTTTGATGCTCCCGCTTTTAAGACATTTATTTTGAGACGGAGGAAGTATTATGCAATAAAGGTAGTGTTGTTCTTCTAAAAAAAAAAAGCTGCTCCTCTCCAACCCTACCTCGTCTAGTGTTAATCATAGTCCGTCTCCACCACGGGTCAATCTGGGAGATCGATCGATCGATCGACGATTAGGGTTCCTCGCTCGCCGCGGTTAGCTGTTTTTTCTTCTTGTGGGATTAGGATTACTACTAGGGGGGGGGGGGGGGGGGGGGCAGGGCCTCTTCTCTGGGTTGGTTATACGTGGCACAAGCACCATCCCTATTCCCTCTGATCTGATATATATAGATCGACCAGACCAGACCAGGAAGACCAAAGAGCATCCGGCATAAATAAACATAACAAGAAATCGATGGCGATGGCGATGGCGGCGGCGATGAGGGTCGGTGGCGGCGCTCTACTCCGGCGGGCGCCCGTGGTGGAGGCAAGGCAGCGCCTCGTCCACACGACCCCGGAGGAGATGAGAGAGGTGGCGACCCGCGCGGCGCAAACTGACAAGACAAAGGAGCAGCTGTTCGACATGGTCATTGACCTCGGGCCAGTTCTTTTCGACGATTCTCCCAGAATCGTCCCCCTCCCCAGCTTCTCCCAGAATCACCACTCTATATATTTTTTACAATCCTAGATAATTAGACCTTAACTAAATAGGATTGTAAAAAAAATATAAAGTGGCGATTCTGAAAGAAGCTAGGGAGGAGGGCGATTCTGGGAGAATCGCCCAAAAGAACTGGCCCCTCAATAGCAACTACAACGTTCCCCACAGCATGAAACGGGAGCACTTGCTGCTGTCACAGCGCCTCTCTTCACAAATCCAGCCTAGACCATACGACCCAGCCTGGTAACAACTAACAACTACTCTACTGCTGCTGCACTGTCCTTCTAGTACTTACTATCGATTTGGATTGACACATATTCATACTATATATTGTTTGCTTTTAGATTTGTCTCTAGATAGATTTACATATATCTGGTATTCTGGTCTGGTCTGGTCTTTGAGAACTCATCTCATGTATTGTGTTGTTGTACCGTAGGCGTTTCTGCCGACGCACCGAAAGACGCAATACTTTCTACAAGTTTGTGGGGGTGACTACTTGTGGCCTTGTCGGCTCAGCCGGCCTCTTCTTGCTCCTACACGGACCTCATCATCGACCAAACAAGTGGGTTGTCGACTGGTGTCTGGTGGGACAAGCTAACCAGTTAGAATCCATCCATGCCCTGCTTCAACAACATATATATACTAGAATGCCAACAAGACTAGCTTCCTTGTCATGAGGTTTATGTTAATTAGCTTTGCTTGGCTACCAATTAAGTGCTATTATATGTTTGGACGGTCTATCTATCTTTTTGTCCAACGATTTCTACTTGTTCGACTCTTGTCTGCACTCGTATTTATACCAGGGCTATGCTAGGTGTGCAACTGCTTTATTTACTACTCAACAAATGTTGCCTCTTCCAATGACGAGCCGTACGACTCTTTCAAATTCAGTAAACATCAAGTATGAAGTCAGTGTATCACAACTTCCTCATCGGAACACCAGCTGCTGGTTCGCCTAGCTGAAATTGCGTAAGGGCCATCAGTCTCTTGTTCTACTTTACCATGTGGGCAAAAGAAAAATGTTCTAGACTAAGTTCTGCACATAAACGATAGTTTTACTCTAAAGTTACATACTAAAGAGTGTCTAGTAGTACATTGTAATGCTATGGTACCTCTAGCTCTATGCTCATCCCACTTGGGAAACACTGTAAAAGATCCAATGAAATCAGACACCCTCCCCAAATTTTGTCTCAGATATGGACTGATTATGAACCTGCACAAGCATGTTTTGAGAGCACAAAACAGAAGCAAGCAAATCCGTGAATATCAATCCATTATTGCACATATAAGTCTGTACAAAACCCTGACGAGCCCTTGGCTGTTGGTGGACAAGTTCCGGGCGTACTTCGACACTTGAGGAAGGTCGTGCGTATGATGATGAGAATAAAAGGATTTCTAACTTCGATATAGTAACATAATGTTGGATCCAGTCCTTTTGAATTGTCAGTTTGTCCATCATGATTCTTGGGAAGAGACATTGGCAATAATTCACCTTGGACAATTTATTTGTGAAAAAATGTATGTATATTTAAATCACACAAAAAAAATCTCATCACCTTGGTCTGCTGGCTGCAACACACACACATCAACATTGGTATTCCCTCCTCCCATAATATAAGATTCTAACTTGCAAAACGATCTTATATTATGAGACGGGGGGAGTACGCTGTTAATTATCGCAACTGAACTTGAACTTGAACGAGCAGGGCTTTCCTGTTGGAAATATGAGCAATTACCAAATGATTTTATTAACTGAAATACTAGATAAAGCATGACTAATATAATAGAGATAAAACAAGTCATGCGTTCTGACAGGGAGAAGGTAAATAGCTTCTGCATATATGAACCGTAGCCTATCATATCTAGAGCAGACAGTATAGCAAGTAGCATATATGAAGTAGAACCTATCATGTGTAGGACAAGGACTAGAACAAGGAACTGCAGCAGAACTTTTAACAGGAAAAACAAGAACACGTACGGGACAGCAGCAGCAGAAGCGCTGGACTTGGGGTCGGTGTCCTCGCCTGCCATGTCGTCGAGGAGGTCGTGGACGTCGGGGAAGAAGTCGTCGGCGACCGGATCGTCCGTGATGAAGCAGCCAGTAGTCGCGCTGAGCGCTCCCAAAAACCTTATCACCCTTCTCCCGTACAGGACTCAAAAGGTGCGGTTTCGGAGGCCTACTGTCCCGACTCGCGGTGCACGCCGCAAGCCGAAATGAGAAAGACAAAAGCAGCTCAGAGATTGGAACCGGTGGCGAGAGGAAGGAGAAGTTTTGGTGCGTCTCTCTGGGAGGAGCGACCTCCCTTTTATAGGCGCAAGAGAAGGAGGCGAGAGGGCTGCGACGGGAGGTGAAATGAAGAGACGGAGATGAAGCGAACAGCCAGCAGCCGAAGGGCTGCACCGTTCACATTCGAACTCCACTTTCGCAAAAATCTTTTCAGCTTCTGTGTGACCTTTCGTATACCCGTAGTGCGTGGCAAAAATTTAGACATCGGCTCGGCTCATTCCCGCAACCCACGGCGCGGCGCGTTCTGACAGGCGGCGGAGGAGGAGCGCGCGTGGATGTCCCTCTTGTTCTCATGCTCATACAAGTGGGAAAAGAACCTCCCTTATAAAGAGGTCTAACTCCCTCTAAACTAGCAATGTGGGACTAAACTTTAGTTCCACCTCTTGCCTTGCACAAATGGGCTGCGTGGGCCTCTAGGATTTATTAGGAATTTTTGAAAATGCTATTGGGCTAGGCCCAAAGTAGACAGAATTCCAGCAATCCCCCACCAGATCCCAGAGGCACAGAAAAATTGCCTTTGGTTCCAAAACACTGTTTTATATACAGGTACTGCAGTGGAGACTGTTAAGTTGAACTTCCACCTAGAACTCTATACTACACTAGTAAGCAACTTGAACAGTGGACTGGGCCTTGAACTGCAAGTTTTCTGCGAATCTAGCTTCACATAAAGCCTCGACCGATACGTGGCTACCGTGGGTCTTCCCCGCGGGTGGAGCTTATGCTTCATACTCCGAGACATTTCATGAGTTCACTAGAGAGAACCCTACTCTCATAGATTGCGATGTTTGACAATCAGACTCATATAGGTGTGTTCTTCAAAAGATGTTCTGCAGGACAACATCTCTGTGCTTAAATGAGCCACTTAGAACGCATTAAGATATACATCAACCTGCCATGCAGATTAAGAGAGTATTGCATCTTCATGGAGTGGTATTGTTGATAGTAAGGATACTCTCCTCTCAGTTGACCAACAGCTTGTCTTCCACATCTAATTCACGGGATCTCCGATCACAAAGAATAGGTTACCACTGTGAACAACTCATATTGTGGGTCTCATACCCATCTCCCTCGATGCATTATCTATCACATTACGTGATAGACCCTTAGTAAAAGGATCTGTCAGATTTTTAGACGTTTGGATATAATCCAATGCAATAACTCCGGAGTTTTTCATTTTCCGACAGACTTTAACCTTCTCTGAACGTGTCTTGATGAATTCATGTTATCCTTTGAGCTGCTCACTTTCGTGATCACAGTTTGATTGTCGTAGTTCATAAGGACACCCGGTACAGGTTTCTCAACAACCGGCAAGTCATTCAAAAGTCGGCGAAGCCAATCTGCTTCAACTGTAGCTGTATCTAGTGTTGTGAGTTCTGCTTCCATTGTTGACCTCGTTAAGATGGTCTGCTTGCAAGACTTCCAAGAAACAGCGCCACCTCCATGAGTGAATACATAACCGCTCATGGCCTTTATCTCATCAGCATCTGAGATCCAGTTTGAGTCACTATACCCTTCAAGCACCTTTGGATGCCCGGTGTAGTGAATTCCATAATTTGCAGTACCTTTCAAATAACGCAAAACTCTCTCTAGAGCTTTCCAATGCACATCTCCTGGTTTTGAGACAAACCGACTCAGTTTGCTAACAGCAAAAGAGATGTTAGGTCTTGTAGCACTGGCTAAGTACATAATTGAGCTAATAATCTGAGAATACTTCAATTGGTCTCTAGCAATTCTTTGATTCTTTTGAAGCAACACACTAGCATCATATGGTGTTGGAGAGGGCTTGCTGTCACTGTAGCCAAAGCGACTCAATATCTTTTCCACATAGTGAGATTGAAGCAATGTAATCCCACCATCATCGTCTCTCAACAACTTGATGTTCAGAATGACATCAGCCATTCCTAAATCCTTCATCTCAAAACAACGAGATAGGAAATTCTTGACCTCCTTAATAACATTCATATTTATTCCGAAAATCAGTATGTCATCAACATACAAGCAAAGGATAACTCCCTTGCCCCACGATGGCGATAGTACACACATTTTTCAGCTTCGTTTACAACAAAGCCTGCAGCTGTTAAAGTTCTTTCAAACTTCTCATGCCACTGTTTGGGTGCTTGCTTGAGTCCATACAAAGACTTTAGCAACTTGCACACTTTTCCTTCCTGACCATCTAGTACAAACCCATCTGGTTGTTCCATATAAATTTCCTCGTCCAACTCTCCATTTAGGAAAGCAGTCTTAACATCCATTTGATGAACGAGAAGACCATGCGAGGCAGCTAGTGAAAGTAGAACTCGAATAGTGGTCAGTCGAGCCACAGGTGAGTAAGTATCAAAGAAGTCTTCACCTTCCTTTCGGGTATAACCCTTAGCCACGAGCCGAGCCTTGTACTTTTCAATAGTACCATCGGGCCTAAGCTTCTTCTTGAATACCCATTTACATCCTATAGGTTTGCACCCATAAGGACGATTAGTTATATCCCAAGTTTCATTCGCCAAGATGGAATCCATCTCGCTACGAATCGCTTCCTTCCAGTAGTCAGCATCTTCAGATGCATAGGCCTCTGAAATAGAACTGGGAGTGTCATCTATGAGATACACAAGAAAATCATTACCAAAGGACTTTGTAGTCCTCTGTCTCTTGCTCCTAGTACGAACTTCAATGTTCTCCTCCACAAGACTTTCAAAGTGTTCCATCGAAATGACAGGTTCGGTAATTGTAACTGGTTCCTGGTTCGATGAACCAGGCATCTCCTGATTAGATGAGGTAGCCATATCCTTCATGGGAAAGATATCTTCAAAGAAAGTCGCATCATTCGACTCCATGATCGTACCGACATGCATGTCAGGTACCTCAGATTTTACAACCAAGAATCTATAGCCAATGCTATGAAAAGCATATCCCAGAAAAACACAATCCACAGTCTTTGGTCCAAGCTTCCGCTTCTTTGGAATTGGAACATTGACTTTCGCCAAACAACCCCATGTTCGCAGATAAGAGAGTTTTAACCTTTTCTTCTCCCATTCCTCGAATGGAGTTATCTCTTTGTTCTTTGTGGGGACTCGGTTCAGGACATGACATGTTGTCAATATCGCCTCCCCCCACCATGCCTTGGAGAGACCCGATGTGTCTAACATGGCGTTAACCAAATCAGTTAGAGTACGGTTCTTTCTTTCGGCCACCCCATTTGACTGAGATGAGTAGGGAGGCGTCCTCTCATGTATTATACCATGTTCCGCACAAAAAGCATCAAATTCATTGGAAAAATACTCTCCACCACGGTCGGACCTAAGTCTCTTGATTTTTCGATCAAGTTGGTTTTCCACTTCAGCTTTATAGATCTTGAAAAAGTTCAAAGCCTCATCCTTAGATTTCAGAAGATACACACGGCAGTATCTAGTGGAGTCGTCAATTAACGTCATGAAATATTTCTTTCCACCTTTTGTCAAAACACCATTCATTTCACATAGATCTGAATGTATGAGCTCTAGTGGTGCAAGATTTCTCATTTCTGCAGTCGTGTGAGACTTACGAGGTTGCTTAGCTTGCACACACACTTAACACTTAGATCCCTTGACAGTGGTGAAACTAGGGATTAAGTTCAACTTTGCTAGTCGTGACATGCAACCAAAGTTAACATGACAAAGACGTGAATGCCACACATTTGATTCACTATTGTTGCAAACATGATTAACAACTTTATTGCAAACGTCCGATAAGAATAAACAAAACAGGCCTCCTGACTCATAGCCTTTACCAACAAAGGTTCCATACTTGGATATTACAAATTTATTCGACTCAAAGACAAGCTTGTAGCCATCTCTACACAGAAGGGATCCGCTAACAAGATTTTTATTGGCGGAGGGGACATAATGCACGTTCTTCAGTCGCACGATCTTCCCTGAAGTAAACTTCAGATCGACCGTGCCAACACCACGAACAGAAGCACTTGAACCGTTGCCGATCAGCACGGTTGAAGTCCCTGCGGTCTGATAAGACGAAAACATGGAAATATCACCGCATACATGCACATTAGTGTAGGGTTTCGTAGTAATTTCAAAAAATTTCCTACGCACATGCAAGATCATGGTGATGCATAGCAACGAGAGGGGAGAGTGTGATCTACGTACCCTTGTAGATCGACAACGGAAGCGTTAGGTTGATGTAGTCGTACGTCTTCACGATCCGACCGATCAAGCACCGAAACTACGACACCTCCGAGTTCTAGCACACGTTCAGCTCGATGACGATCCCCGGACTCCGATCCAGCAAAGTGTCGGGGAAGAGTTCCGTCAGCACGACGGCGTGGTGATGTACTACTGCTGCAGGGCTTCACCTAAGCACCGCTACAATATTATCGAGGACTATGGTGGCTGGGGGCGCCGCACATGGCTAAGGAATAGCTCACGTGGATCAACTTCTGTCTTTCTGGGGTGCCCCTGCCTCCTTATATAAAGGACTAGAGGGGGGAGGCGGCCGGCCAAGGAGGGTGCGCCAGGAGAGTCCTACTCCCTCTGGGAGTAGGATTCCCCCCCCCCCCCAATCCTAGTTGGAATAGGATTCGCGGAGAGGGGAAAAGAGAGAGAGGGGCCGGCCCCCTCTCCTTGTCCTATTCGGACCAAGGGAGGGGAGGGGCGCGCGGCCCATGTAGGGCTGCCTCTTCTCTTTTCCACTAAGGCCCATCATGGCCCATTTAGCTCCCGAGGGGTTCCGGTAACCTCCCGGTACTCCGGTAAAATCCCGATTTCACCCGGAACACTTCCAGTATCCAAACATAGGCTTCCAATATATCAATCTTTATGTCTCGACCATTTCGAGACTCCTCGTCATGTCCGTGATCACATCCGGGACTCCGAACAAACTTCTGTACATCAAAATGTATAAACTCATAATAAAACTGTCATCGTAACCTTAAGCGTGCGGACCCTACGGGTTCGAGAACAATGTAGACATGACCGAGACATGTCTCCGGTCAATAACCAATAGCGGAACCTGGATGCTCATATTGGCTCCTACATATTCTACGAAGATATTTATCGGTCAGACCGCATAACAACATACGTTGTTCCCTTTGTCATCGGTATGTTACTTGCCCGAGATTCGATCGTCGGTATTCCAAATACCTAGTTCAATCTCGTTACCGGCAAGTCTCTTTACTCGTTCTGTAATACATCATCCCGCAACTAACTCATTAGTTGCAATGCTTGCAAGGCTTAAGTGATGTGCATTACCGAGAGGGCCCAGAGATACCTCTCCGACAATCGGAGTGACAAATCCTAATCTCGAAATACGCCAACCCAACATGTACCTTTGGAGACACCTGTAGAGCTCCTTTATAATCACCCAGTTACGTTGTGACGTTTGGTAGCACACAAAGTGTTCCTCCGGCAAACGGGAGTTGCATAATCTCATAGTCATAGGAACATGTATAAGTCATGAAGAAAGCAATAGCAACATACTAAATGATCGGGTGCTAAGCTAATGGAATGGGTCATGTCAATCACATCATTCTCCTAATGATGTGATCCCGTTAATCAAATAACAACTCTTTTGTTTATGGTTAGGAAACATAACCATCTTCGATTAACGAGCTAGTCAAGTAGAGGCATACTAGTGACACTTTGTTTGTCTATGTATTCACACAAGTATTATGTTTCCGGTTAATACAATTCTAGCATGAATAATAAACATTTATCATGATATAAGGAAATAAATAATAACTTTATTATTGCCTCTAGGGCATATTTCCTTCAGTCTCCCACTTGCACTAGAGTCAATAATCTAGTTCACATCGCCATGTGATTTAACAGCAATAGTTCACATCACCATGTGATTAACACCCATAGTTCACATCGATATGTGATCAACACCCAAAGGGTTTACTAGAGTCAGTAATCTAGTTCACATCGCTATGTGAATAACTCCCAAAGAGTACTAAGGTGTGATCATGTTTTGCTTGTGAGATAATTTTCAGTCAACGGGTCTGTCACATTCAGATCTGTAAGTATTTTGCAAATTTGTATGTGAACAATGCTCTGCACGGAGCTACTCTAGCTTATTGCTCCCACTTTCAATATGTATCTAGATCGAGACTTAGAGTCATCCAGATCTGTGTCAAAACTTGCATCGACGTAACTTTTTACGACGAACCTTTTTGTCACCTCCATAATTGAGAAATATTTCCTTATTCCACTAAGGATAATTTTGACCCCTGTCCAGTGATCTACTCTTAGATCACTATTGTACTCCCTTGCTTAACACAGTGTAGGGTATACAATAGATCTGGTACACAGCATGGCATACTTTATAGAACCTATGGCTGAGGCATAGGGAATGACTTTCATTCTATTTCTATCTTCTGCCGTGGTCGGGCTTTGAGTCTTACTCAATTTCACACCTTGCAACACAGGCAAGAACTCTTTCTTTGATTGTTCCATTTTGAACTACTTCAAAATCTTGTCAAGGTATGTACTCATTCAAAAACTTATCAAGCGTCTTGATCTATCTTTATAGATCTTGACGCTCAATATGTAAGCAGCTTTACCGAGGTCTTTCTTTGAAAAACTTCTTTCAAATATTCATTTATGCTTTCCAGAAAATTATACATTATTTCCGATCAACAATATGCTGTTCACATATACTTATCAGAAACGTTGTAGTGCTCCCACTCACTTTCTTGTAAATACAGGCTTCACCGTAAGTCTGTATAAAACTATATGCTTTGATCAACTTATCAAAGCGTATATTCCAACTCCGAGATGCTTGCACCAGTCCATAGATGGATCGTTGGAGCTTGCATATTTTGTTAACACCTTTAGGATTGACAAAACCTTCTGGTTGCATCATATACAACTCTTCTTTAATAAATCCATTAAGGAATGCAGTTTTGTTTATCCATTTGCCAGATTTCACAAAATGTGGCAATTGCTAACATGATTCGGACAGACTTAAGCATATATACGAGTGAGAAAATTTCATCGTAGTCAACACCTTGAACTTGTCGAAAACCTTTTGCGACAATTCTAGCTTTGTAGATAGTAACACTACTATCAGCGTCCGTCTTCCTCTTGAAAATCCATTTATTTTCTATGGCTTGCCGATCATCGGGCAAATCCATCAAAGTCCATACTTTGTTCTCATACATGGATCATATCTCAGATTTTATGGCCTCAAACCATTTCGCGGAATCTGGGCTCATCATCGCTTCCTCATAGTTCGCAAGTTCGTCATGGTCTAATAACATGACTTCCACAACAGGATTACTGTACCACTTTGGTGCGGATCTCACTCTGGTTTACCTACGAGATTCGGTAGTAACTTGATCTGAAGTTACATGATCATCATCATTAGCTTCCTCACTAATTGGTGTAGTAGTCACAGGAACAGATTTCTGTGATGAACTACTTTCCAATAAGGGAGCAGGTACAGTTACCTCATCAAGTTCTACTTTCCTCCCACTCACTTCTTTCGAGAGAAACTCCTTCTCCAGAAAAACTCTGAATTTAGCAACAAAAGTCTTGCCTTCGGATTTTTGATAGAAGGTGTACCCAACAGTCTCCTTTGGGTATCCTATGAAGACATATTTCTCTGATTTGGGTTTGAGCTTATCAGGATGAAACTTTTTCATATAAGCATCACAATCCCAAACTTTAAGAAACGACAACTTTGGTTTCTTTCCAAACCACAGTTCAGATTGTGTCGTCTCAACGGACTTAGATGGTGCCCTTTTAAACGTGAATGCAGCTGTCTTTAATGCATAACCCCAAAACGAACGTGGACATCATAGATCGCACCATATCTAATAAAGTACGGTTATAATGTTCAAACACACCATTATGCTGTGGTGTTCCAGGTGGCGTGAGTAGTAAAACTATTTTACATTGTTTTAACTGAAGGCCAAACTCGTAACTCAAATATTTTACCTCTGCGATCATATCGTAGAAACTTTTATTTTCTTGTCACGATGATTTTCCACTTCACTCTGAAATTCTTTGAACTTTTCAAATGTTTCAGACTTATGTTTCATCAAGTAGGTATACCCATATCTGCTCAAATCATCTGTGAAGGTCAGAAAATAATGGTACCCTCCGCGAGCCTTAACACTCATCGGATCGCATACATCAGTATGTATTTATTTCCAATAAGTCAGTTGCTCGCTCCATAGTTCCGGAGAACGGCGTTTTAGTCATCTTGCCCATGAGGCATGGTTCGCAAGCATCAAGTGATTCATAATCAAGTGATTCCAAAAACCCATCAGCATGGAGTTTCTTCATGTGCTTTATACCAATATGACCTAAACGGCAGTGCCACAAATAGGTTGCACTATCATTATTAACTTTGCATCTTTTGGTTTCAATATTATGATTATGTGTATCACTACGATCGAGATCCAACGAACTATTTTCATTGGGTGTGTAACCATATAAGGTTTTATTCATGTAAACAGAACAACAATTTATTCTCTTACTTAAATGAATAACCGTATTACAATAAACATGATCTAATCATATTCATGCTCAACGCAAACACCAAATAACACTTATTCAGGTTCAACACTAATCCTGAAAGTATAGGGAGTGTGCGATGATGATCATATCAATCTTGGAACCACTTCCAACACACATCGTCACTTCACCCTTAACTAGTCTCTGTTTATTCTGTAACTCCCGTTACGAGTTACTAATCTTAGCAACTGAACTAGTATCAAATACCGAGGGGTTGCTATATACACTAGTAAAGTACACATCAATAACATGTATATCAAATATACTTATGTTCACTTTGCCATCCTTCTTATCTGCCAATCACTTGGGGTAGTTCCGCTTCCAGTGACCAGTCCCTTTGCAGTAGAAACACTTAGTCTCAGGCTTAGGACCAGACTTGGGCTTCTTCACTTGAGCAGCAACTTGCTTGCTGTTCTTCTTGAAGTTCCCCTTCTTCCCTCTACCCTTTTCTTGAAACTAGTGGTCTTGTCTACCATCAACACTTGATGCTCTTTCTTGATTTCTACCTTCATCGATTTCATCATCATGAAAAGCTTGGGAGTTGTTTCCGTTAACCCTTGCATATTATAGTTCATCACGAAGTTCTACTAACTTGGTGATGGTGACTAGAGAATTCTGTCAATCACTATCTTATCTGGAAGATTAACTCCCACTTGATTCAAGCGATTGTAGTACCCAGAAAATCTGAGCACATGCTCACTAGTTGAGCGATTCTCCTCCATCTTTTAGCTATAGAACTTGTTGGAGACTTCATATTTCTCAACTCGGGTATTTGCTTGAAATATTAACTTCAACTCCTGGAACATCTCATATGGTCCATGACGTTCAAAACGTCTTTGAAGTCCCGATTCTAAGCCATTAAGCATGGTGCACTAAACTATCAAGTAGTCATCATATTGAGCTAGCCAAATGTTCATAACGTCTGCATCTGCTCCTGCAATAGGTCTGTCACCTAGCGGTGCATCAAGGACATAATTCTTCTGTGCAGCAATGAGGATAAACCTCATATCACGGATCCAATCCGCATCATTGCTACTAACATCTTTCAACACAATTTTCTCCAGGAACATATCAAAATAAACACAGGGAAGCAACAACGCGAGCTATTGATCTACAACATAATTTGCAAAATACTACCAGGACTAAGTTCATGATAAATTTAAGTTCAATTAATCATATTATTTAAGAACTCCCACTTAGATAGGCATCCCTCTGATCCTCTAAGTGATCACGTGATCCAAATCAACTAAACCATGTCCGATCATCACGTGAGATGGAGCAGTTTCATTGGTGAACATCACTATGTTGATCATATCTACTATATGATTCATGCTCGACCTTTCGGTCTCCGTGTTCCGAGGCCAATTCTGTATATGCTTGGCTCGTCAAGTATAACCTGAGTATTCCGCGTGTGCAACTGTTTTGCACCCGTTGTATTTGAACGTAGAGCCTATCACACCCGATCATCACGTGGTGTCTCAGCACGAAGAACTTTCGCAACGGTGCATACTCAGGGAGAACACTACTTGATAATTTAGTGAGAGATCATCTTATAATGCTACCGTCAATCAAAGCAAGATAAGATGCATAAAAGATAAACATCACATGCAATCAATATAAGTGATATGATATGGCCATCATCATCTTGTGCTTGTGATCTCCATCTCCGAAGCACCGTCGTGATCACCATCGTCACCGGCGTGACACCTTGATCTCCATCGTAGCATCGTTGTCGTCTCGGCAAGCTTGTGCTTCCACGACTATCGCTACCGCTTAGTGATAAAGTAAAGCATTACAGCGCGATTGCATTGCATACAATAAAGCGACAACCATATGGCTCCTGCCAGTTGCCGATAACTCGGTTACAAAACATGATCATCTCATACAATAAAATTTACCATCATGTCTTGACCATATCACATCACAACATGCCCTGCAAAAACAAGTTAGACGTCCTCTACTTTGTTGTTGCAAGTTTTACGTGGCTGCTACGGGCTTAAGCAAGAACCAATCTTACCTACGCATCAAAAACACAACGATAGTTTGTCAAGTTGGTGCTGTTTTAACTTTCGCAAGGACCGGGCGTAGCCACACTCGGTTCAACTAAAGTTGGAGAAACTGTCACCCGCAAGCCACCTATGTGCAAAGCACGTCGGGAGAACCGGTCTCGCGTAAGCGTACGCGTAATGTCGGTCCGGGCCACTTCGTCCAACAATACCGCCGAACCAAAGTATGACATGCTGGTAAGCAGTATGACTTATATCGCCCACAACTCACTTGTGTTCTACTCGTGCATATAACATCAACACATAAAACCTAGGCTCGGATGCCACTGTAGGGTTTCGTAGTAATTTCAAAAAATTTCCTACGCACACGCAAGATCATGGTGATGCATAGCAACGAGAGGGGAGAGTGTGATCTACTTACCCTTGTAGATTGACAACGGAAGTGTTAGGTTGATGTAGTCGTACGTCTTCATGATCCGACCGATCAAGCACCGAAACTACGGCACCTCCGAGTTCTAGCACACGTTCAGCTCGATGACGATCCCCGGACTCTGATCCAGCAAAATGTCGGGGAAGAGTTCCGTCAGCACGACGGCGTGGTGATGTACTACTGCTGCAGGGCTTCGCCTAAGCACCGCTACAATATTATCGAGGACTATGGTGGCTGGGGGGCCGCACACGGCTAAGGAATAGATCACGTGGATCAACTTCTGTCTTTCTGGGGTGCCCCTGCCTCCGTATATAAAGGACTAGAGGGGGGGAGGCGGCCGGCCAAGGAGGGTGCGCCAGGAGAGTCCTACTCCCTCTGGGAGTAGGATTCCCCCCCCCCCCCCAATCCTAGTTGGAATAGGATTCGCGGAGAGGGGAAAAGAGAGAGAGAGGGGCCGGCCCCCTCTCCTTGTCCTATTCGGACCAAGGGAGGGGAGGGGCGCGCGGCCCATGTAGGGATGCCTCTTCTCTTTTCCACTAAGGCCCATCATGGCCCATTTAGCTCCCGGGGGGTTCCGGTAACCTCCCGGTACTCCGGTAAAATCCCGATTTCACCCGGAACACTTCCGGTATCCAAACATAGGCTTCCAATATATCAATCTTTATGTCTCGACCATTTCGAGACTCCTCGTCATGTCCGTGATCACATCCGGGACTCCGAACAAACTTCGGTACATCAAAATGTATAAACTCATAATAAAACTGTCATCGTAACCTTAAGCGTGTGGACCCTACGGGTTCGAGAACAATGTAGACATGACCGAGACATGTCTCTGGTCAATAACCAATAGCGGAACCTGGATGCTCATATTGGCTCCTACATATTCTATGAAGATCTTTATCGGTCAGACCGCATAACAACATACATTGTTCCCTTTGTCATCGGTATGTTACTTGCCCGAGATTCGATCGTCGGTATCTCAATACCTAGTTCAATCTCGTTACCGGCAAGTCTCTTTACTCGTTCTGTAATACATCATCCCGCAACTAACTCATTAGTTGCAATGCTTGCAAGGCTTAAGTGATGTGCATTACCGAGAGGGCCCAGAGATACCTCTCCGACAATCGGAGTGACAAATCCTAATCTCGAAATACGCCAACCCAACATGTACCTTTTGAGACACCTGTAGAGATCCTTTATAATCACCTAGTTATGTTGTGACGTTTGGTAGCACACAAAGTGTTCCTCCGGCAAACGGGAGTTGCATAATCTCATAGTCATAGGAACATGTATAAGTCATGAAGAAAGCAATAGCAACATACTAAACGATCGGGTGCTAAGCTAATGGAATGGGTCATGTCAATCACATCATTCTCCTAATGATGTGATCCCGTTAATAAAATAACAACTCTTTTGTTTATGGTTAGGAAACATAACCATCTTTGATTAACGAGCTAGTCAAGTAGAGGCATACTAGTGACACTTTGTTTGTCTATGTATTCATACAAGTATTATGTTTCCGGTTAATACAATTCTAGCATGAATAATAAACATTTATCATGATATAAGGAAATAAATAATAACTTTATTATTGCCTCTAGGGCATATTTCCTTCAATTAGCACCCGTGTCAATCAACCAATCAGGAGAATGACATACTGAAAGAATAGTGGGAAATATACCATATTCCAACTCCGAGAGGCTTGCACCAGTCCATAAATGGATCGCTGGAGCTTGCACACTTTGTTTGCTCCTTTTGGATCGACAAAACCTTCCGGCTGCTTCATATACAACTCTTCTTCCAGAAATCCATTCAGGAATGCAGTTTTGACATCCATTTGCCAAATTTCATAATCATAAAATGCGGCAATTGCTAACATGATTCGGACAGACTTAAGCATCGCTACGGGTGAGAAGGTCTCATCGTAGTCAACCCCTTGAACTTGTCGAAAACCTTTTGCGACAAGTCGAGCTTTGTAGACAGTAATATTACCGTCAGCGTCAGTCTTCTTCTTGAAGATCCATTTATTCTCAATTGCTTGCCGATCATCGGGCAAGTCAACCAAAGTCCATACCTTGTTCTCATACATGGATCCCATCTCAGATTTCATGGCCTCAAACCATTTCGCGGAATCTGGGCTCATCATCGCTTCCTCATAGTTCGCAAGTTCGTCATGGTCTAGTAACATGACTTCCAGAACAGGATTACCGTACCACTCTGGTGCGGATCTCACTCTGGTTTACCTACGAGATTCGGTAGTAACTTGATCTGAAGTTTCATGATCAATATCATTAGCTTCCTCACTAATTGGTGTAGGTGTCACAGAAACTGGTTTCTGTGATGTACTACTTTCCAATAAGGGAGTAGGTACAGTTACGTCGTCAAGTTCTACTTTCCTCCCACTCACTTCTTTCGAGAGAAACTCCTTCTCTAGAAAGTTTCCGAATTTAGCAACGAAAGTCTTGCCTTCGGATCTGTGATAGAAGGTGTATCCAGTAGTTTCCTTTGGATATCCTATGAAGACACATTTCTCTGATTTGGCTTCGAGCTTATCAGGTTGAAGCTTTTTCACATAAGCATCGCAGCCCCAAACTTTCAGAAATGACAACTTTGGTTTCTTGCTAAACGACAGTTCATATAGTGTCGTCTCAACGGATTTGGATGGTGCCCTATTTAACGTGAATGCAGCTATCTCTAATGCATAACCCCAAAACGATAGTGGTAAATCGGTAAGAAACATCATAGATTGTACTATATCCAATAAAGTACGTTTATGACGTTCGGACACACCATTATGCTGTGGTGTTCCAGGTGGCATGAATTTGTGAAACTATTCCACATTGTTTTAATTGAAGACCAAACTCGTAACTCAAATATTTGTCTTCGTGATCAGATCGTAGAAACCTTATTTTCTTGTCACGATGATTTTCCACTTCACTCTGAAATTCTTTGAACTTTTCAAATGTTTCAGACTTATGTTTCATCAAGTAGATATACCCATATCTGCTCAAATCATCTGTGAAGGTCAGAAAATAATGGTACCCTCCGCGAGCCTTAACACTCATCGGATCGCATACATCAGTATGTATTTATTTCCAATAAGTCAGTTGCTCGCTCGATAGTTCCGGAGAACGGCGTTTTAGTCATCTTGCCCATGAGGCATGGTTCGCAAGCATCAAGTGATTCATAATCAAGTGATTCCAAAAACCCATCAGCATGGAGTTTCTTCATGCGCTTTACACCAATATGACCTAAACGGCAGTGCCACAAATAGGTTGCACTATCATTATTAACTTTGCATCTTTTGGTTTCAATATTATGATTATGTGTATCACTACGATCGAGATCCAATGAACTATTTTCATTGGGTGTGTAACCATATAAGGTTTTATTCATGTAAACAGAACAACAATTTATTCTCTTACTTAAATGAATAACCGTATTACAATAAACATGACCTAATCATATTCATGCTCAACGCAAACACCAAATAACACTTATTCAGGTTCAACACTAATCCCGAAAGTATAGGGAGTGTGCGATGAAGATCATATCAATCTTGGAACCACTTCCAACACACATCGTCACTTCACCCTTAACCAGTCTCTGTTTATTCTGCAACTCCCGCTACGAGTTACTAATTTTAGCAACTGAACTAGTATCAAATACTGAGGGGTTGCTATAAACACTAGTAAAGTACGCATCAATAACATGTATATCAAATATACTTATGTTCACTTTGCCATCCTTCTTATCTGCCAATCACTTGGGGTAGTTTCGCTTCCAGTGACCAGTCCCTTTGCAGTAGAAACACTTAGTCTCAGGCTTAGGACCAGACTTGGGCTTCTTCACTTGAGCAGCAACTTGCTTGCTGTTCTTCTTGGAGTTCCCCTTCTTCCCTCTGCCCTTTTCTTGAAACTAGTGGTCTTGTCTACCATCAACACTTGATGTTTTTCTCGATTTCTACCCTCGTCAATTTCCGCATTACGACGAGCTTGGGAATCGTTTTCGTTATCCCTTGCATATCATAGTTCATCACGAAGTTCTACTAACTTGGTGATGGTGACTAGAGAATTCTGTCAATCACTATCTTATCTGGAAGATTAACTCCCACTTGATTCAAGCGATTGTAGTACCCAGACAATCTGAGCACATGCTCACTAGTTGAGCGATTCTCCTCCATCTTTTAGCTATAGAACTTGTTGGAGACTTCATATCTCTCAACTCGGGTATTTGCTTGAAATATTAACTTCAACTCCTGGAACATCTCATATGGTCCATGACGTTCAAAACGTCTTTGAAGTCCCGATTCTAAGCCATTAAGCATGGTGCACTAAACTATCAAGTAGTCATCATATTGAGCTAGCTAAACGTTCATGACGTCTGCATCTGCTCCTGCAATAGGTCTCTCACCTAGCGGTGCATCAAGGACATAATTCTTCTGTGCAGTAATGAGGATAAACCTCAGATCACGGATCCAATCCGCATCATTGCTACTAATATCTTTCAACACAATTTTCTCTAGGAACATATCAAAATAAACACAGGGAAGCAACAACACGAGCTATTGATCTACAACATAGATATGCTAATACTACCAGGACTAAGTTCATGATAAATTAAAGTTCAATTAATCATATTACTTAAAGAACTCCCACTTAGATAGACATCCCTCTAATCCTCTAAGTGATTACGTGATCCAAATCAACTAAACCATGTCCGATCATCACGTGAGATGGAGTAGTTTCATTGGTGAACATCACTATGTTGATCATATCTACTATATGATTCACGCTCGACCTTTCGGTCTCCGTATTCCGAGGCCATATCTGTATATGCTTGGCTCGTCAAGTATAACCTGAGTATTCCGCGTGTGCAACTGTTTTGCACCCGTTGTATTTGAACGTAGAGCCTATCACACCCGATCATCACGTGGTGTCTCAGCACGAAGAACTTTCGCAACGGTGCATACTCAGGGAGAACACTTCTTGATAATTAGTGAGAGATCATCTTATAATGCTACCGTCAATCAAAGCAAGATAAGATGCATAAAAGATAAACATCACATGCAATAAATATAAGTGATATGATATGGCCATCATCATCTTGTGCTTGTGATCTCCATCTCCGAAGCACCGTCATGATCACCATCGTCACCGGCGCGACACCTTGATCTCCATCATAGCATCGTTGTCTTCTCGCCAATCTTATGCTTCCACGACTATCGCTACCGCTTAGTGATAAAGTAAAGCATTGCAGCGCGATTGCATTGCATACAATAAAGCGACAACCATATGGCTCCTGCCAGTTGTCGATAACTCGGTTACAAAACATGATCATCTCATACAATAAAATTTAGCATCATGTCCTGACCATATCACATCACAACATGCCCTGCAAAAACAAGTTAGACGTCCTCTACTTTGTTGTTGCAAGTTTTACGTGGCTGCTACGGGCTTAAGCAAGAACCAATCTTACCTACGCATCAAAACCACAACGATAGTTTGCCAAGTTGGTGCTGTTTTAACCTTCGCAAGGACCCGGCGTAGCCACACTTGGTTCAACTAAAGTTGGAGAAACTGTCACCCGCAAGCCACCTATGTGCAAAGCACGTCGGGAGAACCGGTCTCGCGTAAGCGTACGCGTAATGTCGGTCCGGGCCGCTTCGTCCAACAATACTGCCGAACCAAAGTATGACATGCTGGTAAGTAGTATGACTTATATCGCCCACAACTCACTTGTGTTCTACTCGTGCATATAACATCAACACATAAAACCTAGGCTCGGATGCCACTGTTGGGTTTCGTAGTAATTTCAAAAAAATTCCTATGCACACGCAAGATCATGGTGATGCATAGCAACGAGAGGGGGAGATTGTGATCTACGTACCCTTGTAGATCGACAACGGAAGCGTTAACTTGGCTGATGTAGTCGTACGTCTCCACGGCCCGACCGATCAAGCACCGAAACTACGGCACCTCCGAGTTCTAGCACACGTTCAGCTCGATGACGATCCCTGGACTCCGATCCAGCAAAGTGTCGGGGAAGAGTTCCGTCAGCATGACGGCGTGGTGACGATCTTGATGTACTACCGTCGCAGGGCTTCGCCTAAGCACCGCTACAATATTATCGAGGACTATGGTGGAAGGGGGCACCGCACACGGCTAAGAATATGATCACGTGGATCAACTTGTATCTCTGGGGTGCCCCCTGCCCCCGTATATAAAGGAGTGAAGGAGGGGAGGGCCGGCCCTCTCTATGGCGCGCCCTAGGGGAGTCCTACTCCCACCGGGAGTAGGATTCCCCCTTTCCTAGTCCAACTAGGAGTCCTTCCATGTAGTAGGAGTAGGAAACAAGGAAGGGGCGCAGCCCCTCCCCCTAGTCCAATTCGGACTAGGCCTTGGGGGGCGTGCGGCCTGCCCTAGGCAGCCCCTCTCCCTTTCCCGTATGGCCCAATAAGGCCCAATACTTCTCCCGGCGAATTCCCGTAACTCTCCGGTACTCCGAAAATACCCGAACCACTCGGAACCTTTCCGATGTCCGAATATAGTCGTCCAATATATCGATCATTACGTCTCGACCATTTCAAGACTCCTCGTCATGTCCCCGATCTCATCCGGGACTCCGAACTTCTTCGGTACATCAAAACTCATAAACTCATTATATAACTGTCATCGAAACCTTAAGCGTGCGGACCCTACAGGTTCGAGAACAATGTAGACATGACCGAGACACGTCTCCGGTCAATAATCAATAGCGGAACCTGGATGCTCATATTGGCTCCTACATATTCTACGAAGATCTTTTATCGGTCAGACCGCATAAAAACATATGTTGTTCCCTTTGTCATCGGTATGTTACTTGCCCGAGATTCGATCGTCGGTATCCTATACCTAGTTCAATCTCGTTACCAGCAAGTCTCTTTACTCGTTCCGTAATCCATCATCCCGCAACTAACTCATTAGTCGCAATGCTTGCAAGGCTTATGTGATGTGCATTACCGAGAGGGCCCAGAGATACCTCTCCGACAATCGGAGTGACAAATCCTAATCTCGAAATACGCCAACCCAACATGTACCTTTGGAGACACCTGTAGAGCACCTTTATAATCACCCAGTTACGTTGTGATGTTTGGTAGCACACAAAGTGTTCCTTCGGCAAACGGGAGTTGCATAATCTCATAGTCATAGGAACATGTATAAGTCATGAAGAAAGCAATAGCAACATACTAAACGATCGGGTGCTAAGCTAATGGAATGGGTGATGTCAATCAGATCATTCACCTAATGATGTGACCCCGTTAATCAAATAACAACTCTTTGTCCATGGTTAGGAAACATAACCATCTTTGATTAACGAGCTAGTCAAGTAGAGGCATACTAGTGACACTCTGTTTGTCTATGTATTCACACATGTATTATGTTTCCGGTTAATACAATTCTAGCATGAATAATAAACATTTATCATGGTATAAGGAAATAAATAATAACTTTATCTTTGCCTCTAGGGCATATTTCCTTCAGTTCATTGTCAGGTATGAGTGTCTTCCGGACTTGTGTGCTGTGTGCGGATATCTTGGCCATGGCTTCAAAGAATGTAGTGATGGACTACACCCTCCTTCAGTGCTTGTGTTGAAAATTATCTCACCAAAATTAGGCCTCCTTAATTTTAGGCAACAAAATTATCTGACCAAAATTTATCCTGGATAGGTCAAGTTGGCATGCGTGAAAAAAATTGAACAACTCAATAAGGTCGGACTTGGTAATGTCCTAGAAGTTCGGATAGAAATCTACGGGGAAACCATTAGGACCTGGAGCTTTGTTATGTTCCATTTGAAACACCGCAACTTTGATCTCCTCTTCGGAGAAAGGTGTCGTGAGTATGCCATTTTCTTCCCCGTGACTTAAGGGATGTCATCCGTTCGATCTTCATCGAGGGTAAAATTCCTTGCCTCCCAAGCCCCAAACAGAGACTTGTAGTATCTCGTTATATATCGCTTTAACTCTTCTTGGCCCTCGATCTGTCCCTCATCCAGTTGGAGGCTAAAATACACTTCTTCCTATGTTTCTCATTAGCGAACATTTGGAAGTAATGTGTATTGTTGTCTCTGACCAGGATGAAATCGGCTTTGGATCTTCGGTACCATTTGATTTCTTCCTCTCTCAACAGATGCACAATTTTCTCATTGGCTTGATTTTTCATCGCAGTCTCTTGTTGAGGCAAAGTGTGAGCCTCTGTGATTTTATCGAGATCATCAATAATGGCAACAAGTCATTTCTTTTCTTTCTTATACATACCACTGATGTGCTTCACCCATCCAGAAAGGAACTACCTTGCGGCATGGATTTTAGAATTCCATCTCTTAATGGGCGTGCTTGCAGTTGTGCGGTTTTACTAAAAATTATTGATCTGCAATGCCTTCCCGATGTAACCAGGTTAATTCAAATTTGAATGATCGGCGAGCATGTGGGGAGATATCAGAGTTAGAATCAAGAGTAATAGATGCATGGTCTGAAAGTGTCTCAATACGCTCTAGGGCACACACGGTTGCCAATGGGAATTTCAATTCCCACTCAGTATCCATAAGCACCTGATCGAGTTTCTCGTATGTCTGCACCAAACAATTATTAGCCCAAGTGTACCGTCATCCCCACATCTTGGCTTCTCTTAAATTCAAACTATCAATATCAACGTTGAATAAGAAGGCTAGTCGAAGCGGTCATTATTTTTCCCTTCCTCATACCATAGGATATTAAAGTCACCCCAATAACCAGGGGGTGTGGATTATCTTTTCTTTAGAAGAGGGGGTGTGGATTATCCTTTTCCAGGTTCACCAATTCCCGTAGGAAGGCGGGTTTTATTCTCATCTCGGGCAACCCATAGATTGCTACCAGCTTTCCCCCTCGCGCTGCATCCCTCTCCCACCTGAGTGCGTGCTTCCCGCACAGGGTCCAAAGCTCCAACCTCTATGCTCACCGTCACCGCCTCGCCATCGTGGCCAACGACGTCACAGATGCACAATACCATGTCCAGAATCTGAGAGTCATCCTTCTCGTCACCCCCGCAGAAGGAATCGGTCAGGAAACGCCTCTTCTTACCCGATGTCGTTTGACATCGCCTTCATCGTTTTGCAGCCTCTCCCGCCGCCGCCGCCGTAGCCTCACAGTCATCTCCGCTTTATTTGCCCTCTGATTTTGATCTACAATATTTATCACCGTCGTCTCGCGAAGATTTGGTTAACTAAACAGGGAGGTGCACTGCAGGCTCGTTTGATTTAACTGATCACGATCTTTCACGAATGAGATCATAATTTGTAAGCAGTGTTCACTGCTCTATTTATTTGCTCGAGAGGTGAGAGAGGCGGAACACAAAGGCTCCGTTCACTCGCTTGCCCCCACCCCGCGGGCGATGGACAAACCCCTGATCCCCTTCTCCTCCAGCCCCCTCCCATTCCTTCTCCCCTGCCGCCGCCGCAGGCGTGGTCCGCCAGGCCCTGCCCGCGCGACACTGGTGGCGGCGGGCCGTTCCTTCCCCGTGCGTGTAGGGGCCGCGAGGTCCCCCTGATGGTGGCGGCGCTCCTCGGCTGGCGGCGGTGTGGATCGGCGGCAGGGTTCTTGTGGGCCTCGAGCGCCCTTGACACGATGGCGTGGTCGTTGGCTGCGGGGCGGCATGGTGTGCTGCTGGCTGGTGAAGCCTACTCGGCCCAGATCTGGGCCCTTTCTGGCCCCATTTGGGTGGGGGAGGGCCGGCGGTTCGGGGCACGGCTCCTTGGTGGTGGTGGCGAGGCGTCAGTGGCTGCAGGTGGTGACGGCTCCGGCAGTGGACGTGCTACAGTGTGGCAACAGGGACTGTCCGGACCCTTTTGGGATCCGGCCGGGCCTGTGGAGGCCTAGTAAGTCCCTGTCGCTGTGTTCGGTCGGCTCGAGGGCGGCGGTGGAGGCTGTTCTGTCCTGTCGGCTGCGTTGCGGTTCTCCCCGAGCCCGTTGTCTCCTCGTTCTCCCTCAAGGTCTCATGTTGGTGGCCTCAGTGAGACAGCGAAGTTGGTCCGGTGACCGTGGTGGCACATGCTGGTGGGCGGCATGTTGGGTGCTGCACTTCCAATCGTCCGGGGTGGCGGTGGTTGTCTCGGGGCGGGAGAAATCCCTGGCGGTGCCGCTACACCCGAGGGCTCCGCCGAACCTTCCTGAGGGGCGTCGGTGATACCCCTTCCCCACTGCCATCCGCATACCTGGGGAAACCCTAGGACTTGTCCGGGCAGAAGCGACGGCGTCGTCGCAATCCTTCCCGAAGGTGTTGCTTGGTACGCGAGGCTTCGGAGTGCTAGGAGTGCGGTGGAACTTCTCCGGAGGGTGCAGCAGATGTCGGTCGTCCTTGCTTCGTTGATCTGTCGGTGTCGGCATCTGTTTCTCTTTCTTTCTCTCGTTTTTTTGGGTTTGTTTGTGCTGCGGCCCCAGCAAACTGGTTATATCTGATAGTTGCTTTATAATATAAAGTGGAGGAAATCCTTTATCATCATTTGTCTGCTCTAGCTAGAGGCCATCATCTCCGGCCGGCCAAGTTCCCTGTCACCAATTTGCACTTGTTTTTTGCACACGGCTGGTTGTGGACGTCCAGCCATGTTGTCGATTGGTTGATTCACACCATGCATGTTCATTTCATTTCACTTCAGTTGGTTGGTACTGAAATTTAAGCACAACTTTCTGTAGGAAAGCTTGTTTTGCACGTCGCCACGAAAATCGTCGGATTTTCCTCATTAGTTTGTAGGCTAAGAAAATCGTCTGAGGTCTTATACCTCTTGACGTGGGCACGAGCCTGAAATTCCAATTTCAGCCCTCGAAACATCTCATATGTTTCGCGACGTTTCAAAAACCGTCTTCGGTGCCTCAACTCTAAACCGTTTAACTGAACTATCACGTAGTTATCAAAACGTGTATGTCAGATGTTCGCAACATCCACAGACGACGTTCGAGGTTCAGCACACTGAGCGGTGCATTAAGGACATAAGCCTTCTATGAAGCAATGAGGACAATCCTCGGTTTACGGACCTAGTCCGCATAATTGCTACTATCAACTTTCAACTAAAATTTCTCTAGGAACATATCTAAACAGTAGAACTGAAGCGCGAGCTACGACATAATTTGCAAAGATCTTTTGACTATGTTCAGGATAATTAAGTTCATCTTATGAACTCCCACTCAGATAGACATCCCTCTAGTCATCTAAGTGATTACATGATCCGAGTCAACTAGGCCGTGTCCGATCATCATGTGAGACGGACTAGTCAACATCGGTGAACATCTTCATGTTGATCGTATCTACCATACGACTCATGCTCGACCTCTCGGTCTTCTGTGTTCCGAGGCCATGTCTGTACACATGCTAGGCTCGTCAAGTCAACCTAAGTGTTTCGCGTGTGTAAATCTGTCTTACACCCGTTGTATGTGAACGTTAGAATCTAACACCCGATCATCACGTGGTGCTTCGAAACAACGAACTGTCGCAACGGTGCACAGTTAGGGGGAACACTTTCTTGAAATTATTATGAGGGATCATCTTATTTACTACCGTCGTTCTAAGTAAACAAGATGCATAAACATGATAAACATCACATGCAATCAAATAGTGACATGATATGGCCATCATCACTTTGCTCCTCTTGATCTCCATCTTCGGGGCTCCATGATCATCATCGTCACCGGCATGACACCATGATCTCCATCATCATGATCTCCATCATCGTGTCTCCATGAAGTTGTCACGTCATCTATTACTTCTACTACTACAGTTAACGGTTAGCAATAAAGTAAAGTAATTACATGACGTTTATGTTGACACGCAGGTCATAAATAAATTAAGACAACTCCTATGGCTCCTGCCGGTTGTCATACTCATCGACATGCAAGTCGTGATTCCTATTACAAGAACACGATCAATCTCATACATCACATATATCATTCATCACATCCTTTTGGACATATCACATCACATAGCATACCCTGCAAAAACAAGTTAGACGTCCTCTAATTGTTGTTTGCATGTTTTACGTGGCTGCTATGGGTTTCTAGCAAGAACGTTTCTTACCTACGCAAAAACCATAACGTGATATGCCAATTGCTATTTACCCTTCATAAGGACCCTTTTCATCGAATCCGATCCGACTAAAGTGGGAGAGACAGACACCCGCTAGCCACCTTTATGCAACTAGTGCATGTCAGTCGGTGGAACCAGTCTCACGTAAGAGTACGTGTAAGGTCGGTCCGGGCCGCTTCATCCCACAATGCCACCGAATCAAGATTGGACTAGTAACAGTAAGCCTGTATGATCAAAGCATATAGTTTTATACAGACTTGCGGTGAAGCCTGTATTTACAAGAAAGTGAGTGGGAGCACTATAGCATTTCTGATAAGTATATGTGAATGACATATTGTTGATCGGAAATAATGTAGAATTATTCTGCAAAGCATAAAGGAGTGTTTGAAAGGAGTTTTTTCAAAGAAAGACCTCGGTGAAGCTACTTACATATTGAGCATCAAGATCTATAGAGATAGATCAAGACGCTTGATAAGTTTTTTCAATGAGTACATACCTTGACAAGATTTTGAAGTAGTTCAAAATGGAACAGTCAAAGAAAGAGTTCTTGCCTGTGTTATAAGGTGTGAAATTGAGTAAGACTCAAAGCCCGACCACGGCAGAAGATAGAAAGAGAATGAAAGTCATTCCCTATGCCTCAGCCATAGGTTTTATAAAGTATGCCATGCTGTGTACCAGATCTATTGTATACCCTACACTGTGTTTAGCAAGGGAGTACAATAGTGATCTAGGAGTAGATCACTGGACAGCGGTCAAAATTATCCTTAGTGGAATAAGGATATGTTTCTCGATTATGGAGGTGACAAAAAGGTTCGTCGTAAAGAGTTACGTCGATGCAAGTTTTGACACTAATCCAGATGACTCTAAGTCTCAATCTGGATACATATTGAAAGTGGGAGCAATTAGCTAGAGTAGCTCTGTGCAGAGCATTATTGACATAGATATTTGCAAAATACATACGGATCTGAATGTGGCAGACCCATTGACTAAACTTCTCTCACAAGCAAAACATGATCACATCTTAGTACTCTTTGGGTGTTAATCACATAGAGATGTGAACTAGATTATTGACTCTAGTAAACCCTTTGAGTGTTGGTCACATGATGATGTGAACTATGGGTGTTAATCACATGATGATGTGAACTATTGATGTTAAATCACATGGCGATGTGATCTAGATTATTGACTCTAGTGCAAGTGGGAGACTGAAGTAAATATGCCCTAGAGGCAATGATAAAGTTATTATTTATTTCCTTATACCATGATTAATGTTTATTATTCATGCTAGAATTGTATTAACCAGAAACATAATACATGTGTGAATACATAGACAAACAGAGTGTCACTAGTATGCCTCTACTTGACTAGCTCGTTAATCAAAGATGGTTATGTTTCCTAACCATGGACAAAGAGTTGTTATTTGATTAACGGGATCACATCATTAGGTGAGTGATCTGATTGACATGACCCATTCCATTAGCTTAGCACCCGATCGTTTAGTATGTTGCTATTGCTTTCTTCATGACTTATACATGTTCCTATGACTATGAGATTATGCAACTCCCGTTTGCCGGAGGAACACTTTGTGTGCTACCAAACGTCACAACGTAACTGGGTGATTATAAAGGTGCTCTACAGGTGTCTCCAAAGATACATGTTGGGTTAGCGTATTTCGAGATTAGGATTTGTCACTCCGATTGTCGGAGAGGTATCTCTGGGCCCTCTCGGTAATGCACATCACATAAGCCTTGCAAGCATTGCGACTAATGAGTTAGTTGTGGGATGATGAATTACGGAACGAGTAAAGAGACTTGCCGGTAACGAGATTGAACTAGGTATAGGATACCGACGATCGAATCTCGAGCAAGTAACATACTGATGACAAAGGGAACAACGTATGTTGTTATGCGGTCTGACCGGTAAAAGATCTTCGTAGAATATGTGGGAGCCAATATGAGCATCCAGGTTCCGCTATTGATTATTGACCGGAGACGTGTCTCGATCATGTCTACATTGTTCTCGAACCCGTAGGGTCCGCATGCTTAAGGTTTCGATGACAGTTATATAATGAGTTTATGAGTTTTGATGTACCGAAGAAGTTCGGAGTCCCGGATGAGATCGGGGACATGACGAGGAGTCTCGAAATGGTCGAGACGTAAAGATCGATATATTGGACGACTATATTCGGACATCGAAAAGGTTCCGAGTGGTTCGGGTATTTTCGGAGTACCGAAGAGTTACGGGAATTCGCCGGGAGAAGTATTGGGCCTTATTGGGCCATACGGGAAAGAGAGAGGGGCTGCCTAGGGCAGGCCGCGCGCCCCCCCAAGGCCTAGTCCGAATTGGACTAGGGGGAGGGGCTGCGCCCCTTCCTTGTTTCCTACTCCTACTACATGGAAGGACTCCTAGTTGGACTAGGAAAGGGGGAATCCTACTCCCGGTGGGAGTAGGACTCCCCTAGGGCGCGCCATAGAGAGGGCCGGCCCTCCCCTCCTCCACTCCTTTATATAGGGGGCAGGGGGCACCCCAGAGACACAAGTTGATCCACGTGATCATATTCTTAGCCGTGTGCGGTGCCCCCTTCCACCATAGTCCTCGATAATATTGTAGCGGTGCTTAGGCGAAGCCCTGCGACGGTAGTACATCAAGATCGTCACCACGCCGTCGTGCTGACGGAACTCTTCCCCGACACTTTGCTGGATCGGAGTCCGGGGATTGTCATCGAGCTGAACGTGTGCTAGAACTCGGAGGTGCCGTAGTTTCGGTGCTTGATCGGTCGGGGCGTGGAGACGTACGATTACATCAACCAAGTTAACGCTTCCGTTGTCGATCTACAAGGGTACGTAGATCACACTCTCCCCCTCTCGTTGCTATGCATCACCATGATCTTGCGTGTGCGTAGGAAATTTTTTGAAATTACCACGAAACCCAACATGAACACCTCCTGCTTCTTCACCTTAACAAGAGTAACAACATTTTTGAGCGGCTTGTTGACATTAATCTTAACTCGCACCCTGAAAAGGTTGCCCTCGAAGTCGTGGGATTTCGGCTCAGCATAGACATATTCCCCAACCTTTGCTGCCAAGGATTTCAGTAGCGGGTAGTATCCATTTGGGAGGTCGTGGATTTGTATCCATATCTCAAGAGTATCTTAGGGCAAAAGAAGATGGTCTGGTGAAGCCATCATAAGGTGCCAACATGACAGTGTTGCCGCGGAAAGTCCAAGGCCCCTCTTCCATTACTCTCTCCAAATCCCAAAGACAGGAGTACTGCAACGTGTACAAGTTGTCCCCCGAATCTTCACCTTCTTGTCCAAGTCCCAGACTACCCTCACGTTCTTAAAGAACCAAAACTAGCAATAGTTTTTTTTTCATATGAACTCGGGCTATGGCCATCCACCGCGTCATCCTTTCCAGGATCGCCTCCTCATCGTCAACCACAACATCGTCGAGATCCTCTCCGGAGAGCCCCTAACTCCTTTAGCATCTCCTCGACCTCGCACGTGTTCATCCCCGAGCTCGAATCACCTTTTTTTCTTTTGAGGGGAGGACTGAAAAAGGCCAAAGTGGATATGTGGGTTGGGCCTTGGGCTGGAGTATACCTGAGGCGAGCGAGCAAGGGAAAAAGAGCTTCGTGCAGACCCCCCCCCCCCCCACCCCAAAAAAAAAAAGAGCTTCGTGTTGCAGACAGGAACGAAGGCGCCTCCCTCTGATCTGATATATATACTGGAGTAGAATCGATTGATTGGATCATCTGGCATCAAGTGAAGAAGTCGATGGCGGCGGCGATGAGATTCGGCCTCGGCGGTGGCGCTCTGCTCCGGCGAGCGCCCGTGGCGGCGGCAAGGGTGCGGCTGGCCCACACCAAGCCCTGCAGCCCGGAGGAGATAAGGGACGCCGCGGCCCGCGTGGCGCAGATCGACAAGGCCAAAGAGGAGCTGTTCGACAAGGTGCATTGCCTGGTTACCACCTACGATGTTCCGCGCAGGATGAGTCGCAAGTACATGCTTCTCATGCAGCGCCTCTCCTCGCAAATCAACCCTAGACCCCAAGACCCAATCTGGTAACTATCTTGTCTCATTTGATTATTATTTCGCATATTGTTTGTTATATGTCCCAAAATTCTTGTCCTAGATTCATCTAAATACAGATGTATCTAATACTAAAACATGACTTGATACATCTGTATTTAGACAAATCTAAGACAAAAATTTATTAGATACATGCGTATCTAAATAAATTTAAGATAAGAATTTTAGAATTTTAGGACGGAGGAAGTACTTGTATTGTTTCCACAATCCTAACTACAACTCTTCTAGGACGTTTTTGCAGCTTAGTCTTAGTACTATCTATTTAGAGGCTAAATAGATAGTACTATAAATAGATAGTACTAAGACTAAGCTGCAAAAACGTCTTTCGTTAAGCTACAAATCCAATTCATCAATGTTATATATTCCATCTCATCCGTATTTTTATTGTATTGTTTTGCAGGCGTTTCTGTCGACGCCACGAAAGACGCAATACTTACTACAAGTTTCTGGGGGCATGTACGTCTGGCCTTTTGACTGGAGTTGGCATCGGCTTGCTCGTGTTTGCTCCACCAAAAAAGTCTGTTGCGGACTGGTGGAACAAAGTTACTAGTTGAATCCACCTCTTTCACGGCATACTAGTTGACACTGCATTAGTATCAAAAACGCTCTTATATTAATGTTATTATATTATGGGATGAAGAGACTAGCTTGTCATGAGGATTGTATTAGTCATCATACATATAGCTTAGCTACTAGTTCTATCTTTGGACAGTCTATCCATCTTACATCGGCTTGTAAGCCTATGTTTCTTGTTTGACTATAATCTACTCGTATGGCCTTTGCCCGCTACATAAGCTCTTTCAACACATATTCATGCTGGCCGGCATGATCATCATCTTTCCTCCCTACCCATTATTTCCAATGCTTGCTTCACTATTTTTTGTTGCTGCTGTTGTTGAGCACAGTCGATGATGCTCTAATCATACGGCTACGGAACCGCATCTATCGGATGCTAAATCTAACACCCAGAATTCCCTCATATATATTTTTTGGCCGTAGGAATGTTGTTTCCTGCTATGCTAGCTAGGTGTGCAACTCCCTTACTGCTGACAAAATGCTGCCTCTTGCAATGCCCAAATATGAACGTAACAACAAAGATATATATGTAAGTAAATCAGGAGTAAACAGAGACACTATCAGATCAGAACTTTCCCATATTTGCTACTCAGCGGAGGTTTGCTGCTCACCGACGCTGAGGACGAAGGCCCTGCAAACACGTTTTTCTCGCTTCAGCATCGCTCCTGCCATCTACGCTTGCATTTCTGTCCGTGAAGCTCTCTTGGAGCACAAATGCCTAACTGGAGTATCAACACCTTCATCCTTCTTCTTTTTTATTGACAATGCAACCTTCATCCTTCTTCTTTTTTATTGACAATGCAACACCTTCATCCTTCTTCTTCTTTTTTTGACAATGCAACACCTTCATCATGCTCTTGAGTCTTTGTGATGCCATTCATGAGGTGGTTCCGACTAACGGTCTCTGCCATGGATAGCCTACACTACCAGGTCGGTTTACAAGGTCCGGTATAAAAATCTTTTGCAATAGCTATACGAAGTGCTTGGGTAAATTAATACATCTAGACATTCTGATGGATCGACATGGATGTTGGTCAAGCAGAAGACGATAGTGATTTCAGCAACGACGACATAGGAGCGTGATGTTGATGGTGACCGAGGGCTTATGTGGCTTCGAGAAGACTATGGCGCATGCTTGATTCAATGCAGTGTACACATGGGAGATTGAAGTCGAGGGGGTGCGGGGTAGCATGATGCAGCTACATGGAGTCATGTTGAAGGTGGAGCTAGAGTCTGATGGACGAATTCACTCTATACTGATGGAGGGGCTACAGCGTAAGAGCTTGGAGAGTCGAGGCCTATTTCACTGGGAAAGCAAGAGACACGTGGTTCGGACTGGGGCCCAATAGTCTGAAGGAGACTTTACTCGTCATCGGTCGTCGATGGCTGGTTGCAGTGGTTTGGGTCTGCGAACCTGTAGACTCGACCAGTACAGCAGAGGCTCGACGAGATGATAGCAATGAGGCATGCGGTAAGCATGGGACAAAACGACAGGCCAATGCACTGTTGGTCAGACATGTGATCAGACAAGGTGTGCAGAGGTTGCTGAAGCAGTGTTGACGAGTACCCGATTCAAGTTTGTGACGGGGTCTATCGGTGTCAGTTAATGGACGGGAGTTGACCAGGGAGAATCTGAGAAAGTGGAAAAAAGTCTAAAATTGTTAAAAGTTGAGAGAGTACATGGTCGTATATTCTGTGGTGTTCATTGCACATGGCAAAGTGTTGATGACAAGCACAGAAGCAGGCAGAGTGCTATAGCGGTGGGACATGTCAGAGACTATCCGGGAAAAAGATGAGACAACTGCGAATTTGACTAAGGATGACATAGGGCAACGGTGAAATTTCTTCAAGTTTCATACATAAGTTAAGAAGGAGCCGTGATGTTGAGTTCGGGTAAGTATTATATGTGGCGTTCAATATGTCAGTTGTTTTTTTTTCATGTAGACAATAATCGGTGTGCTCCATCGACTATGTCCAGACGATCAAACTCGGGAAGGATCAGAGCCAGGAAGAAAAACTCAAAGAAGAAGCACCGCCATCTGCCACCCTCGCGAGGATTAAAAAAAATCCTAACCTAAACTACTAACCAGAGCGGAGGCATCAAGATTCCTCTCCCCACTACCGGTCGTCGGAGCGACAAGCAGAGGGAAGGTGAGTCCACAGGCTCGTCGATGAAGTCCGAAGGGGAAGGTTTGTCCTAGCCTCTTAGAGTCGGGAGAGGAAACAAGATGGCATATTAAAACTTTCATCCCTAGAGTTACTAAACTCCTAGGAAATGGAGCGCCCTGGTGCATCGTGGGTATGGGGCTAGTGGGTCCCATTTTTAGTGAATAGTATAGGGATTGACCGTCCCATTCCCCCGCCCCAAGTGCCCCGAATTTGCCTCACGAGGAGCCTTTTTTAGCTACCCAACATTTTTTTTTGCACAATTCTTAGGATTGGGTAGGTGTTAGAGGGCACCTTTTCCCATCTCATGCCCTACGTGCTCAAAAATAGAGTTGATGTTGGAGATGCTCTAAAGGGATTGATTGATTGAATGTCCGCATCATAAACCGTTTCAGGAATGCCCGCTCATTATCATCTTTGTAATATATATAGGAAAAAAGGAAAGCGGGGGAGGGGCCATCTTTGCCATCGAGCACCCTCGGTTTCTCAATACTTCCTCCCCCGAGCCCTAGAGCTGGTCAGGTGCTCATGCGCGGAAATCCCCAATCCCTCCTCCTCCTCCTCACTTTGATCCATGATACGTCAATTTTGCATCATGTTTACTGTTGGGAAACGTAGTAATTTCAAAATTTTCCTACGCACACACAAGATCATGGTGATGCATAGCAACGAGAGGGGAGAGTGTTGTCTACGTACCCTCATAGACCGAAAGCGAAAGCGTTAGCACAACGCGGTTGATGTAGTCGTATGTCTTCACGATCCGACCGATCCAAGTACCGAACGCACTGCACCTCCGAGTTCAGCACACGTTCAGCTCGATAACATCCCGCGAACTCCAATCCAGTAGAGCTTCACGGGAGAGTTCCGTCAGCACGACGGCGTGGTGACGATGATGATGTTCTACCGTTGCAGGGCTTCGCCTAAGCACCGCTACGATATGATCGAGGTGGATTATGGTGGAAGGGGGCACCGCACACGGCTAAGAGATCAAGAGATCAATTGTTGTGTCTATGGGGTGCCCCCTGCCCCCGTATATAAAGGAGTGGAGGAGGGGCCGGCCAAGGAGGGTGGCGTGCCCTAGGGGGGAGTCCAACTCCCACAGGGAGTAGGACTCCCCTTTTTCCTATTAGGAGTAGGAGAGGGAAGGAAGAGGAAGGAGGGAGGAAGGAAAGGGGGGCGGCCCCCTCCCAATTCGGATTGGGCTTGGGGGGGCACGCCCCCTCCCTTGCTCCTTTCCCCTCCTTTCCACTAAGGCCCAATAAGGCCCATATACCTCCCGGGGGGTTCCGATAACCTCCTGGTGATCCGGTATTTTCCCAATCTCACTCAGAACCTTTCCGATGTCCAAATATAGTTGTCCAATATATCGATCTTTATGTCTCGACCATTTCGAGACTCCTCGTCAAGTCCGTGATCACATCCGAGACTCGCGGCGAGGGCGGCGGGGCCTGCGAGGGCGGCGCGGCGACGACGGCGATGTCGCGCGAAGAAGTTGGAGAAGAAGTGGTGGTCGATGAAACTGAATTTTTCGTAAGTGACATATATATAGGAGGGGCCTTTAGTACCGGTTGGAGCCACCAACCGGTACTAAAGGCCAATTTTGGCCCGGCCAAGGGGCGGGAAACGACCCCTTTAGTACCGGTTCGTGCCACGAACCGATACTAAAGGCCCAATCATTAGTACCGGTTGGAGCCACCAACCGGTACTAATGGTTGTGCGCTGCCACCGGCGGTACACAATGTTTAGTCCCACCTCGCCGAGCGAAGGGCAGCCGCACTAGTTTATAAACCCAGCCGCGGCTGCTCCTTCGAACTTCTCTATATAGCAGGCTTCTGGGCCTAACTATGGTGCGCTGTCCTGTAAGCCTGCTGGCCCTTCTCGGCCTGCATTTGCACACCCTAGGTCTGGCAGGCCCACTGGGCAGCACCCCAACAAATTTTTTATATAGTTTTTTCTTTTCTGCATTATTTATTTTTTTTCTATTTATTTTTGAGTAATTTTTTATATAGTTTTTCACAGTTCATTTTGTAGTGATTTTCAATTTCACGGTCATTTAGCTCTCTAAACAATTAGGTAAATGACTGAAAAACAACAAATGATGTCAGAACATGTTGGAAATTGATGACGTCGCTTTGAATGCTGCACACTAAACACAAAAGAAGTCCGGAGTTCAAATAAGTTTAAAAAACATTGAAGTGCCCGTGTAACAGATGAGTTCTCATCCGAAACCCTGATACTCCGAAAGAGATTGTCCAGTTTGTACACGAAGTGCGTCCAGTTTTTGCCGTGACCCTCTCTACTCTTTCGCACATGCTATGCGGGTGAAATGATGATACCATGCTAAATTTCAACATTCTCATAGTTCATTTTGTAGTGATTTTTAATTTCACGGTCATTTAGCTCTTTAAACAATTTGGTAAATGACTAAAAAACAACAAATGATGTCAGAACATGTTGGAAATTGATGACGTCGCTTTGAATGCTGCATACTGAACACAAGAAGTCCAGAATTCAAATAAGTTATTAAAAATAAAAAAGAGGTGCAATGTTGTTTAATTTGCTTCAAGCCTTTCGGAATAGTGTAGACTGCACTGCACATAGCTCAGTGCAATCTATGCTATTCCGAAAGGCTTGAAGCTAATCAACGTGCAGGTGAGCATTGCTCCTCTTCGTCATTGTCTCTGCACTCACGGCTTATAAACCGCTCATACTGCCTCTCTCTTGGCGAGGTGGGACTAAAAATCAGCTTACTAAGAAACTCTAGTACCGGTTCATGCCATGAGCCGGTACTAAAGGTCTTTGTGGGGGCCCCAGCCTGACCACAGCCGCACTGGCCTCATTAGTACCGGTTCGTGGCATGAACCGGTACTAAAGGTTGCCCACGGACCGATACTAATGATGTCCGCCCGCCTAGCCGTTGGAACCGGCACTAATGGTCACATTAGTGCCGACTCAAATTCAAACCGGCACTAATGTGCTTCACATTTGACCCTTTTTCTACTAGTGCACCTATTCTGCACAACTCCAAATGGGCTGAAACTTCACGGGGATTTTTTATGGAATAAATAAGAAATACTGGAGCAAATAACCACCGGAGGAGGGCCACCTGGTGAGCAGAAGACACCAAGGCGTGCCTGCCCCCCCCCCCCCCCCCCAGGCGCGCCCTGGTGGGTTGTGCTCAGCCCGGCCCACCTTCGGTGCCCATCTTCTGGTATATAAGTCATTTTGAGCTACAAAAAATAAGGAGAGGACTTTCGGGATGAAGTGCCGCCGTCTTGAGGCAGAACTTGGGCAGGAGCACTTCTGCTCTCCGGCAGAGCGATTCCTCCTGAGGAACTTCCCCCGGAGGGGGAAATCATCATCATCATCATCACCAACAAATCTCCCATCTTGGGGAGGGCAATCTCCATCAACACCTTCAACAGCACCATCTCCTCTCAAACCCTAGTTCATCTCTTGTGTTCAGTCTGTGTACCGGAACTATAGATTGGTGCTTGTTGGTGACTAGTAGTGTTGATTATGTTGGGGAACGTAGCAGAAATTCAAAATTTTCTACGCAACACCAAGATCAATCTATGGAGTAATCTACCAACGAGGAAAGGGAGAGTGCATCTACATACCCTTGTAGATCGTTAAGCGGAAGCGTTCAAGTGAACGGGGTTGATGGAGTCGTACTCTTCGTGATCCAAATCACCGATGATCCTAGTGCCGAACGGACGGCACCTCCGTGTTCAACACACGTACAGCCCGGTGACGTCTCCTACGCCTTGATCCAGCAAGGGGAGAAGGAGAGGTTGGGGAAGACTCCATCCAGCAGCAGCACGACGGCGTGGTGGTGGTGGAGGAGCGCGGGACTCCAGCAGGGCTTCGCCAAGCACTACGAGAGACGAGGAGGGAGAGGGGTAGGGCTGCGCCAACAGGGAGAGCAAATCACACGTCTTGGGCAGCCCCAAACCTCAAGTATATATAGGGGGAGGGGAGGGGCTGCGCCCCCACCTAGGGTTCCCTCCCTAGGGGTGGCGGCAGCCCCCAGATCCCATCTGGCAGGCGGCCAAGGGGGAGAGAGAGGGGGGCGCACCTAGGGTGGGCCTTAGGGCCCATCTGTGCCTAGGGTTTGCCCCCTCTCCTCTTGAGGACGCCTTGGGCCTTGGTGGGAGGCACCCCAGCCCATCTAGGGGCTGGTCCCTTCCCACTATTGGCCCATCTAGGCCTCCGGGGCTGGTGGCCCCACCTGGTGGACCCCCGGACCCCTCCGGTGGTCCCGGTACACTACCGGTGATGCCCGGAACACTTCCGGTGGCCAAAACCATACTTCCTATATATTAATATTTACCTCCGGACCATTTCGGAACTCCTCTTGACGTCCGGGATCTCATCCGGGACTCCGAACAACATTCGGTAACCGCGTACATACTTTCCCTATAACCCTAGCGTCATCGAACCTTAAGTGTGTAGACCCTACGGGTTCGTGAGTCATGCAGACATGGCCGAGACAACTCTCCGGTCAATAACCAACAGCGGGATCTGGATACCCATGTTGGCTCCCACATGCTCCACGATGATCTCATCGGATGAACCACGATGTCAAGGACTTAATCAATCCCGTATACAATTCCCTTTGTCTAGCGGTACGATACTTGCCCGAGATTCGATCGTCGGTATCCCGATACCTTATTCAATCTCGTTACTGGCAAGTCTCTTTACTCGTTCCGTAACACATCATCCCGTGATCAACTCCTTGGTCACATTGTGCACATTATGATGATGTCCTACCGAGTGGGCCTAGAGATACCTCTTCGTTTACACGGAGTGACAAATCCCAGTCTCGATTCGTGCCAACCCAACAGACACTTTCGGAGATACCTGTAGTGAACCTTTATAGCCACCCAGTTACGTTGTGACGTTTGGTACACCCAAAGCATTCCTACGGTATCCGGGAGTTGCACAATCTCATGGTCTAAGGAAATGATACTTGACATTAGAAAAGCTTTAGCATACGAACTACATGATCTTTGTGCTAGGCTTAGGATTGGGTCTTGTTCATCACATCATTCTCCTAATGATGTGATCCCGTTGTCAACGACATCCAATGTCCATGGTCAGGAAACCGTAACCATCTATTGATCAACGAGCTAGTCAACTAGAGGCTTACTAGGGACATGGTGTTGTCTATGTATCCACACATGTATCTGAGTTTCCTATCAATACAATTCTAGCATGGATAATAAACGATTATCATGAACAAGGAAATATAATAATAACCAATTTATTATTGCCTCTAGGGCATATTTCCAACAGTCTCCCACTTGCACTAGAGTCAATAATCTAGTTCACATCGCCATGTGATTAACACTTACAGGTCACATCGCCATGTGACCAACATCCAAGAGTCTACTAGACTCAATGATCTAGTTCACATCACTATGTGATAAACACTCAAAGAGTTCTGGGTTTGATCATGTTATGCTTGTGAGAGAGGTCGTAGTCAACGGGTCTTGCCATATTCAGATCCCTATGTATTCGCAAAACTTTATATCGTAGATGCTGCTACCACGTTCCACTTGGAGCTATTCCAAATTATTGCTCCATTATACGTATCCGGTATCTCTACTCAGAGCTATCCGGATAGGTGTTAAGCTTGCATCGACATAACTCTTTATGTCGAACTCTTTATCACCTCCATAACCGAGAAACATTTCCTTATTCCTCTAAGGATAATTTTGACTGCTATCTGGTGATCTACTCCTGGATCACCTTTGTACCCTCTTTCCAGACATGTGGCAAGGCACACATCAGGTGCGGTACTCAGCATGGCATACCGTATAGAGCCTATGACAAGAGCATAGGGGACGACCTTCGTCCTTCCTCTTTCTTCTACCATGGTCAAGCTTTGAGTCTTACTCAACTTCACACCTTACAACTCAGGTAAGAACCCCTTCTTTGACTGATCTATTTTGAACTTCTTCAAAAACATGTCAAGGTGTGCGTTCTTTGAAAGTATCATCAGGCGTCTTGATCTATCTCTATAGATCTTGATGCCCAATTTGTAAGCAGCTTTATCCAGGTCTTCCTTTGAAAAACACTTTTCAAACAACCGTTTATGCTTTCCAGAAATTCTACATTATTTCGAATCAGCAATATGTCACCCACATATACTTATCAGAAATGCTGTAGTGCTCCCACTCACTTTCTTGTAAATACAAGTTTCTAGCAAACATTGTATAAACCTAAAAGCTTTGATCGCTCCATCAAAACATATATTCCGATTCTGAGATGCTTGCTCTAGTCCATAGAAGGATTGCTGGAGCCAGCATACCTTTTAGCATCCTTAGGATCGACAAAACTTTGATTGTATCACATACAACTCTTTCTTACGAAAACTGGTAAGAAAACTTGCTTTGACATCCATCTGTTAGATTTCATAATCAAAAAATACAGCTAATGCTAACATGATTCCGACGGACTTAAGCATCGCTACGGGTGAGAAATTCTCATCGTAGTCAACTCCTTGAACTTGTGAAAAGACTCTTTCCCACAAGTCGAGCTTCATAGACGGTAACATTACCGCCCACGTCCATCTTCTTCTTAAAGATCCATTTATCTCAATGGCTTGCCGATCATCGGGCAAGTCCACCAAAGTCCATACTTTGTTCTGATATATGGATCCTATCTCGGATTTCATGGCTTCTAACCATTTGTCGGAATACGGGCCCACCATCGCTTCTATATAGCTCGTAGGTTCATTGTTGTCTAACAACATGATATCTAAGACAGGATTACCGTACCACTTAGGAGTAGTACATATCCTTGTCGACCTACGAGGTTCGATAGCAACTTGATCCGAAGCTTCATGATCACTATCATTAACTTCCTATTCAACAGACGTAGGTGCCACAGAAAACATCTTTCTGTGTTGCATCATTCTCTGGTTGAAATAAAGGTTCGACAACCTCATCAAGTTCTATCTTCCTCCCACTCAATTCTTTCGAGAGAAACTCCTTCTCGAGAAAGGACATGTTCTTAGCGACAAACAATTTGCCCTCGGATCTAAGATGGGAGGTATACCCAACTATCACCTTTGGGTATCCTATGAAGATGTGTTTGTCCGCTTTGGGTTCGAGCTTCTCTGGCTGAAGCCTTAAGCATCGCAGCCCCAAACATTAAGAAACGACAACTTTGGTTTCTTTCCAAACCAATGTTCATACGATGTCGTCTCAACGGACTTAGATGGTGTCCTATCTAAAGTGAATGCAGCTGTCTCTAACGCATAACCTCAAAATGAAAACGGTAGATCGGTAAGAGACATCATAGATCGCACCATATCTCATAAGGTCCGATTACGATGTCCGGACACACCATTACTCTGTGGTGTTCTAGGTGGCTTCAACTGTGAAACAATTCCACAATGTCTTAAGTGATTGCCAAACTCATAACTCAGAAAATCCCCTTTTGATCAAATCGTAGGAACATGATCTTTTTGTTATGATGATTCTTAATTTCACTCTGAAATCGCTTGAACTTTTCAAACGTTTCAGACTTGTGCTTCATTAAGTAAATATACCTATATCTACTCAAATCGTCAGTGAAGATGAGAAAATAGCGATATCCACCGCACGCTTCAATTCTCATTGGATCACACGCATCAGCATGTATGATTTCCAACAAGTCACTTGCCCGTTTCATTGTACCTGAAAACGGGGTCTCAGTCATCCTGCCCATGAGGCATGGCTCGCATGTGTCAAGTGATTCAAAATCAAGTGACTCCAAACATCCATTGACATGGAGTTTCTTCATGCATCTTACGCCAATATGACCTAAGCGGCAGTGCCACGAGAAAGTGGTACTATCATTATTAACTCTACATCTTTTGGCGTGAACATGTGTATTACCACGACCGAGATTCAATGAACCATTCACATAGGGTGCATGACCATGAAAGGTATCATTCATGTAAACAGAATAACCATTATTCTCTAACTTAAATGAATGACCGTATTGCAATGAACATGATCTAATCATATTCATGCTCAACGTAGACACCTGATAACATTTATCTAGGTTCAATACTAATCCCAAAGGCAGATGGAGCGTGCGATGGTGATCTCATCAACTTTGGAAACACTTCCAACACACATCGTCACCTCGCCCTCAGCCAGTCTCCGTTTAGTCCGTAGCTTTTGCTTCAAGTCACCAATAATAGTAACTGAACTGGTATCCAATACCCAGGTGCTACCAGGAGTACTAGTGAGGTACACATTAATGACACGTATAAATTTTGTTGAAGTTGCCAGCCTTCTTATCTACCATGCATTTGGGGTAGTCCCGCTACGAGTGACCGTTCCCTTTACAATAGAAGCACTTAGTCTCGGGTTTGGGTTCAACCTTGGGTTCCTTCACTGGAGCGGCAACTGGTTTGCCATCCATGAAGTTTCCCTTCTAGCCCTTGCCCTTCTTGAAACCAGTGGTCTTGTTAAACCATCAACACTTGATGCTCCTTCTTTATTTCTACCTTTTGCGGTCCTAAGCACCGCGAACAGCTCCGGGATCAACTCCATCCTTTGCATGTCATAGTTCATCACGAAGATCTAGTAGCTTAGTGATAGTGGCTAGAGAACTCTATCAATCACTATCTTATCTGGAAGTTTAACTCCCACTTGATTAAGTGATTGTAGCACCCAGACATTCTGAGCACATGCTCACTAGCTGAGCTATTCTCCTCCATCTTGTTGGCAAAAGAACTTGTCAGAGGTCTCACACCTCTCAACACGGGCATGAGCCTGAAATCCCAATTTCAGCTCTTGGAACATCTCATATGTCTCATGCCGTTCAAAACGTCATTGGAATCCCGATTCTAAGCCGTAAAGTATGGTGCACTAAACTATCAAGTAGTCATCAGGACGTGTCTGTTAGGTGTTCATAACATCCACAGACGACGTTGTAGGGGTTTCCACATCGAGCGGTGCATCAAAGACGTAAGCCTTCTGTGTAGCAGTGAGGACACTCCTCGGACTACGGACCTAGTCCGCATCATTGCTTACAATATCTTTCAATTTGGTCTTTCTCTAGGAACGTATTGAAATAGGGAGCTACAACGTGAGCTATTCATCTACAACATATTTGCAAAGACAATTTAGACTATGTTCATGATAATTGAGTTCATCTAATGAACTCCCACTCAGATAGACATCCCTCTAGTCATCTAAGTGAAACATGATCCGAGTCAACTAGGCCGTGTCCGATCATCACGTGAGACGGACTAGTCAACATCGGTGAACATCTTCATGTTGATCGTATCTTCTATACGACTCATGCTCGACCTTTCGGTCTTCCGTGTTCCGAGGCCATGTCTGTACATGCTAGGCTCGTCAAGTCAACCTAAGTGTTTTTGCTGTGTAAATCTGGCTTACACCCGTTGTATTCGAACGTTAGAATCTATCACACCCGATCATCACGTGGTGCTTCGAAACGACGAACCTTCGCAACGGTGCACAGTTAGGGGGAACACTTTTCTTGAAATTTTAGTGAGGGATCATCTTATTTAAGCTACCATCGTTCTAAGCAAATAAGATGTAAAACATGATAAACATCACATGCAATCAAATAGTGACATGATATCGCCAATATCATTTTGCTCCTTTTGATCTCCATCTTCGGGGCTCCATGATCATCGTTGTCATCGGCATGACACCATGATCTCCATCATCATGATCTCCATCATCGTGTCTTCTTGAAATTGTCTCATCATCTATTACTTCTACTACTATGGCTAATGCTTTAGCAATAAAGTAAAGTAATTACATAACGTTTATGTTGACACGCAGGTCATAAATAAATTAAGACAACTCCTATGGCTCCTGCCGGTTGTCATACTCATCGACATGCAAGTCGTAATTCCTATTACAAGAACATGATCAATCTCATACATCACATATATCATTCATCACATCTTTTTTTTTGCCATATCACATCAGCTGCAAAAACAAGTTAGACGTCCTCTAATTGTTGTTGCAAGTTTTTACGTGGCTGCTATAGGTTTCTAGCAAGAATGTTTCTTACCTACGCGAAAACCACAACGTGATATGCCAATTTCCATTTACCCTTCATAAGGACCCTTTTCATCGAATCCGATCCGACTAAAGTGGGAGAGACAGACACCCGCTAGCCACCTTATGCAACTAGTCCATGTCAGTCGGTGGAACCGGTCTCACGTAAGAGTACGTGTAAGGTCGATCCGGGCCGCTTCATCCCACGATGCCGCCAAATCAAGATAAGACTAGTAACGACAAGTAAATTGACAATATCGATGCCCACAACTACTTTGTGTTCTACTCGTGCATAGAAACTACGCATAGACCTAGCTCATGATGCCACTGTTGGGGAACGTAGCAGAAATTCAAAATTTTCTACGCAACACCAAGATCAATCTATGGAGTAATCTAGCAACGAGGAAAGGGAGAGTGCATCTACATACCCTTGTAGATCGTTAAGCGGAAGCGTTCAAGTGAACAGGGTTGATGGAGTCGTACTCGTCGTGATCCAAATCACCGATGATCCTAGTGCCGAACGGACGGCACCTCCGTGTTCAACACACGTACAGCCCGGTGACGTCTCCTACGCCTTGATCCAGCAAGGGGAGAAGGAGAGGTTGGGGAAGACTCCATCCAGCAGCAGCACGACGGCGTGGTGGTGGTGGAGGAGCGCGGGACTCCAGCAGGGCTTCGCCAAGCACTACGAGAGACGAGGAGGGAGAGGGGTAGGGCTGCGCCAACAGGGAGAGCAAATCACACGTCTTGGGCAGCCCCAAACCTCAAGTATATATAGGGGGAGGGGAGGGGCTGCGCCCCCACCTAGGGTTCCCTCCCTAGGGGTGGCGGTAGCCCCCATATCCCATCTGGGAGGCGGCCAAGGGGGAGAGAGAGGGGGGCGCACCTAGGGTGGGCCTTAGGGCCCATCTGTGCCTAGGGTTTGCCCCCTCTCCTCTTGAGGACGCCTTGGGCCTTGGTGGGAGGCGCCCCAGCCCACCTAGGGGCTGGTCCCTTCCTACTATTGGCCCATGTAGGCCTCCGGGGCTGGTGGGCCCACCTGGTGGACCCTCGGACCCCTCCGGTGGTCCCGGTACACTACCGGTGATGCCCGGAACACTTCCGGTGGCCAAAACCATACTTCCTTTATATTAATCTTTACCTCTGGACCATTCCGGAACTCCTCGTGACGTCCGGGATCTCATCCGGGACTCCGAACAACATTCGGTAACCGCGTACATACTTTCCCTATAGCCCTAGCGTCATCGAACCTTAAGTGTGTAGACCCTACGGGTTCGTGAGTCATGCAGACATGGCCGAGACAACTCTCCGGTCAATAACCAACAGTGGGATCTGGATACCCATGTTGGCTCCCACATGCTCCACGATGATCTCATCGGATGAACCACGATGTCAAGTACTTAATCAATCCCGTATACAATTCCCTTTGTCTAGCGGTACGATACTTGCCCGAGATTCGATCGTCGGTATCCCGATACCTTATTCAATCTCATTACTGGCAAGTCTCTTTACTCGTTCCGTAACACATCATCCCGTGATCAACTCCTTGGTCACATTGTGCACATTCTAATGATGTCCTAACGAGTGGGCCCAGAGATACCTCTTCGTTTACACGGAGTGACAAATCCCAGTCTCGATTCGTGCCAACCCAACAGACACTTTCGGAGATACCTGTAGTGAACCTTTATAGCCACCCAGTTATGTTGTGACGTTTGGTACACCCAAAGCATTCCTACGGTATCCGGGAGTTGCACAATCTCATGGTCTAAGGAAATGATACTTGACATTAGAAAAGCTTTAGCATACGAACTACACGATCTTTGTGCTAGGCTTAGGATTGGGTCTTGTCCATCACATCATTCTCCTAATGATGTGATCCCGTTATCAACGACATCCAATGTCCATGGTCAGGAAACCATAACCATCTATTGATCAACGAGCTAGTCAACTAGAGGCTTACTAGGGACATGGTGTTGTCTATGTATCCACACATGTATCTGAGTTTCCTATCAATACAATTCTAGCATGGATAATAAACGATTATCATGAACAAGGAAATATAATAATAACCAATTTATTATTGCCTCTAGGGCATATTTCCAACAGATTACATCTTGTAGTTGATTACTATATGGTTTGTTCGGTGGAAGATTATATTTTCAGATCCATTATGATATTTAATACCCCTTTGATCTTGAGCATGTTCATCACTTGTGAGTAGTTACTTTTGTTCTTGAGGTCACGGGAGAAATCATGTCACAAGTAATCGTGTGAACTTGATATGTGTTCGATATTTTGATAGTATGCATGTTGTGATTCCCTTAGTGGTGTCATGTGAACGTCGACTACATGACACTTCACCATATTTGGGCCTAAGATAATGCATTGTGAAGTAGTTATTAGATGATGGGTTGCGAGAGTGACAGAAGTTTATGTTGGTTTCGTAGTAATTTCAAAAAAATTCCTACGCACACGCAAGATCATGTGATGCATAGCAACGAGGGGAGAGAGTGTTGTCTACGTACCCAACGCAGACCGACTGCGGAAGCGCTGACACGACGTAGAGGAAGTAGTCGTACGTCTTCACGATCCAACCGATCAAGCACCGAAACTACGGCACCTCCGAGTTCAAGCACACGTTCAGCTCGATGACGATCCCCGGACTCCGATCCAGCAAAGTGTCGGGGAAGAGTTCCGTCAGCACGACGGCGTGGTGACGATCTTGATGAACTACAGCAGCAGGGCTTCGCCTAAACTCCGCTACAGTATTATCGAGGTATATGGTGGCAGGGGGCACCGCACACGGCTAAGGAATAGATCACGTGGATCAACTTGTGTGTCTTTGGGGTGCCTCTACCTCAGTATATAAAGGAGCCAAGGGGGAGGGGGCGCCGGCCAGGAGGAGAGGGCGCAGGAGGAGTCCTACTCCTTCCGGGAGTAGGACTCCCCCCCAATCCTATTCCAACTAGGATTCCCCGGAGGGGGAAAAGAGGAGGAGGGGGCCGGCCACCTCTCCTAGTCCTAATAGGACTAGGGGAAGGGGGAGGCGCGCAGCCCATCTAGGGCAGCCCCTTCTCTTTTCCACTAAGGCCCACTATGGCCCATATAGCTCCCGGGGGGTTCCGGTAACCCTCCCGGTAACCCGGTAAAATCCCGATTTCACCCGGAACACTTCCGATATCCAAATATAGGCTTCCAATATATCAATCTTTACGTCTCGACCATTTCGAGATTCCTCGTCATGTCGGTGATCACATCCGGGACTCCGAACAACCTTCGGTACATCAAAATGCACATATTCTACATATTCTACGAAGATCTTTATCGGTCAGACCGCATAACAACATACGTTGTTCCCTTTATCATCGGTATGTTACTTGCCCGAGATTCGATCGTCGGTATCCAATACCTAGTTCAATCTCGTTACCGGCAAGTCTCTTTAATCGTTCCGTAATACATCATCCCGCAACTAACTCATTAGTTGCAATGCTTGCAAGGCTTATGTGATGTGCATTACCGAGAGGGCCTAGAGATACCTCTCCGACAATTGGAGTGACAAATCCTATTCTCGAAATACGCCAACCCAACATCTACCATTGGAGACACCTGTAGAGCTCCTTTATAGTCACCCATTTACGTTGTGACGTTTGGTAGCACACAAAGTGTTCCTCCGGCAAACGGGAGTTGCATAATCTCATAGTCATAGGAACATGTATAAGTTATGAAGAAAGCAATAGCAACATACTAAACGATCGGGTGCTAAGCTAATGGAATGGGTCATGTCAATCAGATCATTCAACTAATGATGTGACCTCGTTAATCAAATAACAACTCTTTGTTCATGGTTAGGAAACATAACCATCTTTGATTAACGAGCTAGTCAAGTAGAGGCATACTAGTGACATTCTGTTTGTCTATGTATTCACACATGTATTATGTTTTCGGTTAATACAATTCAAGCATGAATAATAAACATTTATCATGATTATAAGGAAATAAATAATAACTTTATTATTGCCTCTAGGGCATATTTCCTTCAGTCTCCCACTTGCACTAGAGTCAATAATCTAGATTACACTGTAATGATTCTAACACCCATGGAGCCTTGGTGCTGATCATGTTTTGCTCGTGGAAGAGGCTTAGTCAACGGGTCTGCAACATTCAGATCCGTATGTATCTTGCAAATCTCTATGTTTCCCACCTGGACTAGATCCCGGATGGAATTGAAGCGTCTCTTGATGTGTTTGGTCCTTTTGTGAAATCTGGATTCCTTTGCCAAGGCAATTGCACCAGTATTGTCACAAAAGATTTTCATTGGACCCGATGCACTAGGTATGACACTTAGATCGGATATGAACTCCTTCATCCAGACTCCTTCGTTCGCTGCTTCCGAAGCAGCTATGTACTCCGCTTCACATGTAGATCCCTCTACGACGCTTTGTTTAGAACTGCACCAACTGACATCTCCACCGTTTAATGTAAACACGTATCCGGTTTGCGATTTAGAATCATCCGGATCAGTGTCAAAGCTTACATCAACGTAACCTTTTAAGGTGAGCTCTTTGTCACCTCCATATACGAGAAACATATCCTTAGTCCTTTTCAGGTATCTAAGGATGTTCTTGACCGCTGTCCAGTGATCCACTCCTGGATTACTTTGGTACCTCCCTGCTAAACTTATAGCAAGGCACACATCAGGTCTGGTACACAGCATTGCATACATGATAGATCCTATGGCTGATGCATAGGGAACATCTTTCATATTCTCTCTATCTTCTGCAGTGGTCGGGCATTGAGTCTTACTCAACTTCACACCTTGTAACACAGGCAAGAACCCTTTCTTTGCTTGATCCATTTTGAACTTCTTCAAAATTTTGTCAAGGTATGTGCTTTGTGAAAGTCCAATTAAGCGTCTTGATCTATCTCTAAAGATCTTAATGCCTAATATGTAAGCAGCTTCACCGAGGTCTTTCATTGAAAAACTTTTATTCAAGTATCCCTTTATGCTATCCAGAAATTCTATATCATTTCCAATCAGCAATATGTCATCCACATATAATATGAGAAATGCTACAGAGCTCCCACTCACTTTCTTGTAAATACAGGCTTCTCCGAAAGTCTATATAAAACCAAATGCTTTGATCACACTATCAAAACGTTTATTCCAACTCCGAGAGGCTTGCACCAGTCCATAAATGGATCGCTGGAGCTTGCACACTTTGTTAGCTCCCTTTGGATCGACAAAACCTTCCGGTTGCATCATATACAACTCTTCTTCCAGAAATCCATTCAGGAATGCAGTTTTGACATCCATCTGCCAAATTTCATAATCATAAAACGCGGCAATCGCTAACATGATTCGGACGGACTTAAGCATCGCTACGGGTGAGAAGGTCTCATCGTAGTCAATCCCTTGAACTTGCCGAAAACCTTTTGCGACAAGTCGAGCTTTGTAGACAGTAACATTACCATCAGCGTCAGTCTTCTTCTTAAAGATCCATTTATTCTCAATTGCTTGCCGATCATCGGGCAAGTCAACCAAAGTCCATACTTTGTTCTCATACATGGATCCCATCTCAGATTTCATGGCTTCAAGCCACTTTGCAGAATCTGGGCTCACCATCGCTTCTTCATAGTTCGTAGGTTCATCATGATCTAGTAGCATGACTTCCAGAACAGGATTACCGTACCACTCTGGTGCGGATCTTACTCTGCTTGATCTACGAGGTTCAGTAGTATCTTGTTCTGAAGTTTCATGATCATTATCATTAACTTCCTCACTTATTGGTGTAGGTGTCGCAGAAACAGTTTTCTGTGATGTACTACTATTCAACAAGGGAGCAGGTACAGTTACCTCGTCAAGTTCTACTTTCCTCCCACTCACTTCTTTCGAGAGAAACTCCTTCTCTAGAAAGGATCCATTCTTGGCAACGAATGTCTTGCCTTCGGATCTGTGATAGAAGGTGTACCCAACAGTTTCCTTTGGGTATCCTATGAAGACACATTTCTCCGATTTGGGTTCGAGCTTATCAGGTTGAAGCTTTTTCACATAAGCATCGCAGCCCCAAACTTTAAGAAACGACAACTTTGGTTTCTTGCCAAACCACAGTTCATAAGGCGTCGTCTCAACGGATTTTGATGGTGCCCTATTTAACGTGAATGCAGCCGTCTCTAGAGCATAACCCCAAAACGATAGCGGTAAATCAGTAAGAGACATCATAGATCATACCATATCTAGTAAAGTACGATTACGACGTTCGGACACACCATTACGCTGTGGTGTTCCGGGTGGCGTGAGTTGTGAAACTATTCCACAGTTTTTCAAATGTACACCAAACTCGTAACTCAAATATTCTCCTCCACGATCAGATCGTAGAAACTTTATTTTCTTGTTACGATGATTTTCAACTTCACTCTGAAACTCTTTGAACTTTTCAAATGTTTCAGACTTATGTTTCATTAAGTAAATATACCCATATCTGCTTAAATCATCTGTGAAGGTGAGAAAATAACGATATCCGCCACGAGCCTCAATATTCATCGGACCACATACATCGGTATGTATGATTTCCAACAAATCTGTTGCTCTCTCCATAGTACCGGAGAACGGTGTTTTAGTCATCTTGCCCATGAGGCATGGTTCGCAAGTACCAAGTGATTCATAATCAAGTGGTTCCAAAAGTCCATCATTATGGAGTTTCTTCATGCGCTTTACACCGATATGACCTAAACGACAGTGCCACAAATAAGTTGCACTTTCATTATCAACTCTGCATCTTTTGGCTTCAACATTATGAATATGTGTATTACTACTATCGAGATTCAATAAGAATAGACCACTCTCCAAGGGTGCATGACCATAAAAGATATTACTCATATAAATAGAACAACCATTATTCTCTGATTTAAATGAATAACCGTCTCGCATTAAACAAGATCCAGATATAATGTTCATGCTCAACGCTGGCACCAAATAACAATTATTTAGGTCTAATATTAATCCCGAAGGTAGATGTAGAGGTAGCGTGCCGACCGCGATCACATCGACTTTGGAACCGTTTCCCACGCGCATCGTCACCTCGTCCTTTGCCAGTGCCCGCTTATTCCGTAGTCCCTGTTTCGAGTTGCAAATATTAGCAACAGAACCAGTATCAAATACCCAGGTGCTACTGCGAGCTCTAGTAAGGTACACATCAATAACATGTATATCACATATACCTTTGTTCACCTTGCCATCCTTCTTATCCGCCAAATACTTGGGGCAGTTCCGCTTCCAGTGACCAGTCTGCTTGCAGAAGAAGCACTCAGTTTCAGGCTTAGGTCCAGACTTGGGTTTCTTCTCTTGAGCAGCAACTTGCTTGCTGTTCTTCTTGAAGTTCCCCTTCTTCTTCCCTTTGCCCTTTTTCTTGAAACTAGTGGTCTTGTTAACCATCAACACTTGATGCTCCTTTTTGATTTCTACCTCCGCAGCTTTCAGCATTGCGAAGAGCTCGGGAATAGTCTTGTTCATCCCTTGCATATTATAGTTCATCACGAAGCTCTTGTAGCTTGGTGGCAGTGATTGGAGAATTCTGTCAATGACGCAATCATCCGGAAGATTAACTCCCAATTGAATCAAGTGATTATTATACCCAGACATTTTGAGTATATGCTCACTGACAGAACTGTTCTCCTCCATCTTGCCGCTATAGAACTTATTGGAGACTTCATATCTCTCAATCCGGGAATTTGCTTGAAATATTAACTTCAACTCCTGGAACATCTCATATGCTCCATGACGTTCAAAACGTCGTTGAAGTCCCGATTCTAAGCCGTAAAGCATGGCACACTGAACTATCGAGTAGTCATCAGCTTTGCTCTGCCAGACGTTCATAACATCTGGTGTTGCTCCAGCAGCAGGCCTGGCACCCAGCGGTGCTTCCAGGACGTAATTCTTCTGAGCAGCAATGAGGATAATCCTCAAGTTACGGACCCAGTCCGTGTAATTGCTACCATCATCTTTCAACTTTACTTTCTCAAGGAACGCATTAAAATTCAACGGAACAACAGCACGAGCCATCTATCTACAATCAACATAAACAAGCAAGATACTATCAGGTACTAAGTTCATGATAAATTTAAGTTCAATTAATCATATTACTTAAGAACTCCCACTTAGATAGACATCCCTCTAATCTTCTAAGTGATTACATGATCCAAATCAACTAAACCATGACCGATCATCACGTGAGATGGAGTAGTTTTCAATGGTGAACATCTTTTATGTTGATCATATCTACTATATGATTCACGCTCGACCTTTCGGTCTCCGTGTTCCGAGGCCATATCTGCATATGCTAGGCTCGTCAAGTTTAACCTGAGTATTCTGCGTGTGCAAAACTGGCTTGCACCCGTTGTAGATGGACGTAGAGCTTATCACACCCGATCATCACGTGGTGTCTGGGCACGACGAACTTTGGCAACGGTGCATACTCAGGGAGAACACTTCTTGATAATTTAGTGAGAGATCATCTTATAATGCTACCGTCAATCAAAGCAAGATAAGATGCATAAAAAGATAAACATCACATGCAATCAATATAAGTGATATGATATGGCCATCATCATCTTGTGCTTGTGATCTCCATCTCCGAAGCACCGTCATGATCACCATCGTCACCGGCGCGACACCTTGATCCATCGTAGCATCGTTGTCGTCTCGCCAATATTATGCTTCCACGACTATCACTACCGTTTAGTAATATTACATCGCGATTGCATTGCATACAATAAAACGACAACCATATGGCTCCTGCCAGTTGCCGATAACTCGGTTACAAAACATGATCATCTCATACAATAAAATTCAGCATCATGCCTTGACCATATCACATCACAACATGCCCTGCAAAAACAAGTTAGACGTCCTCTACTTTGTTGTTGCATGTTTTACGTGGCTGCTACGGGCTTAAGTAAGAACCAATCTCACCTACGCATCAAAACCACAACGATAGTTTGTCAAATAGACTCCGTTTTAACCTTCGCAAGGACCGGGCGTAGCCATACTTGGTTCAACTAAAGTTGGAGAGACAGTCGCCCGCAAGCCACCTGTGTGCAAAGCACGTCGGGAGAACCGGTCTCGCGTAAGCGTACGCGTAATGTTGGTCCGGGTCGTCTCGTCCAACAATACCGCCGAACCAAAGTATGACATGCTGGTAGGCAGTATGACTTGTATCGTCCACAACTCACTTGTGTTCTACTCGTGCATATAACATCAACATAAATAACCTGGCTCTGATACCACTGTTGGGTTTCGTAGTAATTTCAAAAAAATTCCTACGCACACGCAAGATCATGTGATGCATAGCAACGAGAGGAGAGAGTGTTGTCTACGTACCCAACGCAGACCGACTGCGGAAGCGCTGACACGACGTAGAGGAAGTAGTCGTACGTCTTCACGATCCAACCGATCAAGCACCGAAACTACGGCACCTCCGAGTTCAAGCACACGTTCAGCTCGATGACGATCCCCGGACTCCGATCCAGCAAAGTGTCGGGGAAGAGTTCCGTCAGCACGACGGCGTGGTGACGATCTTGATGAACTACAGCAGCAGGGCTTCGCCTAAACTCCGCTACAGTATTATCGAGGTATATGGTGGCAGGGGGCACCGCACACGGCTAAGGAATAGATCACGTGGATCAACTTGTGTGTCTTTGGGGTGCCTCTACCTCAGTATATAAAGGAGCCAAGGGGGGAGGGGGCGCCGGCCAGGAGGAGAGGGCGCAGGAGGAGTCCTACTCCTTCCGGGAGTAGGACTCCCCCCCAATCCTATTCCAACTAGGATTCCCCGGAGGGGGAAAAGAGGAGGAGGGGGCCGGCCACCTCTCCTAGTCCTAATAGGACTAGGGGAAGGGGGAGGCGCGCAGCCCATCTAGGGCAGCCCCTTCTCTTTTCCACTAAGGCCCACTATGGCCCATATAGCTCCCGGGGGGTTCCGGTAACCCTCCCGGTAACCCGGTAAAATCCCGATTTTACCCGGAACACTTCCGATATCCAAATATAGGCTTCCAATATATCAATATTTACGTCTTGACCATTTCGAGACTCCTCGTCATGTCCATGATCACATCCGGGACTCCGAACAACCTTCGGTACATCAAAATGCATAAACTCATAATATAACTGTCATCGTAACCTTAAGCGTGCGGACCCTACGGGTTCGAGAACAATGTAGACATGACCGAGACACGTCTCAGGTCAATAACCAATAGCGGGACCTGGATGCTCATATTGGCTCCTACATATTCTACGAAGATCTTTATCGGTCAGACCGCATAACAACATACGTTGTTCCCTTTGTCATCGGTATGTTACTTGCCCGAGATTCGATCGTCGGTATCCAATACCTAGTTCAATCTCGTTACCGGCAAGTCTCTTTACTCGTTTCGTAATACATCATCTCACAACTAACATATTAGTTGTAATGCTTGCAAGGCTTATGTGATGTGTATTACCGAGAGGGCCCAGAGATACCTCTCCGACAATCGGAGTGACAAATCCTAATCTCGAAATACGCCAACCCAACATCTACCTTTGGAGACACCTGTAATGCTCCTTTATAATCACTCAGTTACGTTGTGACGTTTGGTAGCACCCAAAGTGTTCCTCCGGCAAACGGGAGTTGCATAATCTCATAGTCATAGGAACATGTATAAGTCATGAAGAAAGCAGTAGCAACATACTAAACGATCGTGTTCTAAGCTAATGGAATGGTTCATGTCAATCAGATCATTCAACTAATGATGTGACCTCGTTAATCAAATAACAACTCATTGTTCATGGTTAGGAAACATAACCATCTTTGATTAACGAGCTAGTTAAGTAGAGGCATACTAGTGACACTTTGTTTGTCTATGTATTCACACATGTATTATGTTTCCGGTTAATACAATTCTAGCATGAATAATAAACATTTATCATGATTATAAGGAAATAAATAATAACTTTATTATTGCCTCTAGGGCATATTTCCTTCAGTTTAAACCCTAGTTTATGCGTTATTCCATAAGGGACCGATTGGATCCAAGAGTTTAATGATATGGTTAGAATTTATTCTTAATACTTTTTTCGTAATTGCGGATGCTTGCGAAGGGGTTAATCATAAGTAGGAGGTTTGTTCAAGTAAGAACAACACCTAAGCACCGGTCCACCCACATATCAAATTACCAAAGTAGCGAACATAATCAAATCAACATGATGAAAGTGACTAGATGAAATTCCCGTGCACCCTCAAGAATGTTTTGCTTATTATAAGAGACCGTTTTGGCATGTCCTTCGCCTCAAAAGGATTGGGCTACCTTGCTGCAGTTTTGTTACTACTATCATTACTTGCTCGTTATAAATTATCTTGCTATCAAACTACTATGTTACTTATAATTTCAGCACTTGCAGACATTACCTTTTTGAAAACCACTTGCCATTTCCTTCTGCTCCTCGTTGGGTACAACACTCTTACTTATCAAAAAGGCTACAATTGATCCCATATACTTGTGGGTCATCAATCCACTCGATCGAGCCCTAGCTCCCCCGTCCCCGAATTCCCCTGCCCGACAACAGCCACCCCGACTTGATCCTTCCGCCCCCCGCATGCGAGGCTCCGGCCGGCAGTAGCCTCGGTTCACGCAGGGCAGGGCGGCGGTGATGTCGCCACTGAGGATAAAATGATAAGGTTTAGTCTTATTGCTAGATTTCTTTCTCTCTACATTATGTCATCTTGTTTATTGCAATGATCTGTTTCTTGTAAACTTAATACCTTGAGATGCATGCTAGATAGCAGTTTTGGGGTGGAGTATTAGTAGTAGATTCTGTTGAATTAACGGTCTACTTATCACAGACGTAGTGACTATATGAGTTACGCCTTGAAAGATCATAGTCATAAAGATTGATATTCTTGTCTATTTCCCAACTGTAATTTGTTACCATGTCAATTGCCTGCTTTCGAGAGAGATACCTCTAGTGAACCTATGCCCCCGGGCCCATTCTCCATCAATACTTTCTTCTACAAAAATTGCCTTTATTATTTGTCGTTTTACTATACAACTACATATCTATCTATTTGTTTTAAATATCGTAACTAGCAAGACAAGGGCTTGACAACCCTCTTGTAGCGTTGGTTGCAAGCATTTTTATGCTTGTGTGCAGGTGTTGTTTATCTTGTTAGTTTGAAGCTCCTACTGGTTCGATTAAACTTGGTTCTTAACCGAGGGAAAGATTTGCTGCTATCCACATCACCCTTCCTCTTTGAGGAAACCCAACGACTCCTACGGGAGCAACAACGAGCTTAAACTTATTCACCTCAATTTTAATCCACTCTGAGTCGGATTGCCCACAATGCTTCCAGTCTCTTTCGGCAATGTGATATGAGTGTTGTTGAGACTTTGCAATCACGTAGGGGGTGTAAGCACATGGTATAGTACTAGGTGAAGGCACTGGTACTCATGTAGAGTTTGCTTCTTCACGCCAATTATATCAATCCTAAACACCTCCAAACCCTAAACACCTCGCCCACCAAGATCGGGTCGATAACTAGGTTGACTCCTTGACCAGTCCGAGCGGGGAGAGAGATAGGGGAGTCGGGGGGAGTTTATTGTTTAGTGAAACTCATGGTGGTGGGGGCACCACAGGACTAGAAAATCTCAGGGGAGGCTGCAACACCCTCGAAACTGCAGTTTGGTAACATTTAGAGAGCAAGTACCACCATTAATTGAAAAGGAATGCCTTGTTTAATTCTTCTCTTTTTCGTCGAGTCTTTCTTCTATGCCCGACAAATCGACACTCGGCCAAATGTTAATTTTCTCACTCCTCCCATTGTCCTGAGTTTTCCTCCTACACCCCGACGTGCCTGCGGGGCCCCACCATGAGATCGCCCAGCCGTCTGTCTTCCTCGCCCCGAGGTGACTGTTATTCCCAATCGCAAGCTCTCTGCCTGTCACCTGTCTTCCTCGCCCCGACGACACCTAGTTCTTCGATGGTGTCCGTCTCCGTGTTGCTCATCACCTCGACGCACGCCAAGACAGAAGACAACATGTAACTTACTATGCTTGTTGGCGCATTCAACGAGTTGCTTTGGCAAGATATGCCTGCAAAACATGTTTGCTGTTGTATCCAGCTGTGATTTGAGCAGTAACCAAGAGAAGATCTCAACCCCGTTGAGGGTATTGCCGCACCAAACGAGAGCAGCGAGGCCATCCTTGCCAGGTCCGTGCACGAGGTCACAGGCACCCTCAATGGATAAGCCACCACCATTTATTAGAACTAGTGGCAGGGCGCGCCTCCTCTGCGGTACTCTGCGCGCTAATCCTGCTGATGCACTTGTGAACATGTATGCAATCCAAATAAACACCAGTTGTTAAAAAAAGAATAGACAAAAACTGCAACAGCGGAGCATTCACTCATAAAGCAGAGCAAGCAAAGCAAGGTCATAGGTCTATATTAACAGAGAGGTGGCAGTCTTATAAGGTGGATCACAAAGCACACAATATATGTTTCCTCATTTATTGAACCAAAGCACAAATGGCCACAATGCATCTGACTGGTCTAAGCAGCCAAAAGCCAAAATTCGACGACACATACAGTGTTGCATCAGAAGACCAGAGAGCGAAATGTGCCCATTCTTGAAAATCCATAGCCTGGTGCCTTTTTCTGTAAGCATAATAGAGGTGCAGAAACATCCTCTTCCGGACCTGAAATAAAGAATACACAAAAAGGAATAATGAATCGGATATTCTTCGAGGAGCAAGGGACTGGACATTGATATGAAAAATTATTCTATCAACTCGTTATAAAATGGTAAAAGATAATGACTATTGCTAATACTCGCTTTCAAAATAAATGAGTGTTATAAATACAGTCCTCGTGAATTAACAGTAAAAAATGTGATTCTCCAAGCAACAAACATTTATAAAATTCAGTAAAAAAAGAGAGCATACACAACTAAAATAGCATGATCTGGCATAGATATATGATTCTCCAAGAAAATAAACTTCACAGAAAATGTGGAACATTTACTTGAGTGTCTAAAAGGTAACCAATCTGGAAGAGCATATGAGAAGAATGAAGAGTTAACTTAGACAAAAGAAATGTGTCATATACACTAAAACTAAAGAATGGAAAAATAGTAATGTGAAAACAGAGGAATAGGGTGCACATCTTAGAAAAACATCAGGATACCCAACTCTTATAAGTAGCCGATGGGAAGACAAAATAAAATGATTTCGGGTTCGCTGCACCTTAATGTGAATCACCACAACTCACTACAAAGAAAGATATTTGGGCAAAAGTAGGTCAGAGCCTGCATGCTTGTGAATAATTTCTAGAACCAATAGCCCTTGGTAGTTGTAGAACTTCGAACACACAAAAACCAACCTGCACACCAGTCAGTTTTCAATTGCTATGGTGAAATATATATGTTGCACAAATGACTCACGAAGAACAATTGTATGCATATTAACATGTTCCTTGCGTGTGATTTGCGTCATCCTTCAAGAGAAACACTTGAATTTGCAAACGAGATTGAATCCTGGATCGATTGACAACTAACAATAATATCAGACCATACTGTTCACATCAAGAAAGGGTTTTCCCAACACCTTGCAGACCTGCCCTCCCCACCCATCAGTTGTACAAGTTCATCATTCACACTCTGCATCATTCAACTCTTCAGTCTTCCAGAGGTAGAAGTACATATATTAGATTGGTATAAGACCACATTCAGTCAGTCCAAAATAATAGATGAACTACTCAACTAAGGTTACTATGGGCTGCTTGTCTTGAAGCTCAGATTCTACCTTCTGTAAATGTTGTTGTTCTCATAGTCTCACGACAATTGACACTTGAGCATTCCCATGTCTACAAATCCTATGCTAATTATGAAACAATCATGCTCAGAGAAGCGAGAAGAGCGACATTAACACTGAAAAAATAAACAGCTGCACAGAAACTATGGTTGGCACTTAATAATCAGTCATCTAAATGATGTTTCATTTAACTTTGTAGTAGTAAACGACTACCAAAGGGCAAAGGCATTTGACGAAAGGCCGCCGAAACCATAGTTAATTACTCATATAAATTACCCGATAATGCACTTAAATTTGCATACTAAGAGGACAGAACGCAATGCATTACTCCAGAGCACGGTTAATTACTCATATATATTATGCGATGGTGGACTTAACTTTGCATACTAAGAGGACAAGAACGAAATGCAGCATTACTAAAGGCAATCCACGAAACTACAGTTGAACAAGCAACTAAGTTGATTAGATTTCTAGCAAGCGCAAGTACAAGAAACGCTGGAAAGCCTTCAATTCAAACATATATGAAGAGAGATAGTGAGTAGTACTGCAGAAAACTGTTCCTTGCTGAGCCGAGATCTCAAAAGATGAAAGAACACCAAACCAGCCTGAGTGTTGTTCTTGATGCTAAGCATGAGCACGGACAAGAGCCCCGTGCTGAACTCCTCCTCCTTCCCATGCTGCCACAACAGGAAGAGAGAAGCAACAACCTTGTCAGTAGATGTCATGAGAAAGCATGTGGCTCTAAGTTGTGGGAGTTGTCTACCTCGCCATCTGTTCGACAGCTGGTTGATGGAGCAAAGACCGGAGATGTACACATGGAACAAATCAAATCCATCTGAACCCAACCTTTTTCCGCTTTCCACCAGCCCGGAAACAACATCAGGAAGTTTACAACCTGAGACTGAAAAAACATGCCATGCTAAGCCGCAAAATGCTATCTGCTCTAATCGTCATGCCAAAATAGAAACAAGCACACAAAGTAGTAGTATTCCGTCAAACAGAACAAAACGAAGTAGCTACATGCTAAAGGAGAGGAGGCTCCCGGGTACTCACAGCGGCACGAAGTTGTAGCTGTTGTCGCTGTCACACTGGTGGCCTTGGAGCCGTGCCGCGGCACGGCCGACGCCATCCTCGCCTCTCCGACGGTACCAGAGACGGGGATGGGCGCTGCGTCCGGGTCAGGACCCAGCTCTCATCCAGCAACCGCCACCGCCGCACGTAGATACATATGCAGAACTTCACCCAATAAATACTGCAAGACTCACTTTATTTATTCTAATGCTCCAACATGAACATGTGCAGACCTTCAATTAGTGACCTTCCTGCAGGAAAAATTATAGTAAAGTAAATAACTAAATATGTTATCATACTTAATTAGCATCAACTTGATTCCTTCTTAAAGTAAATCCTATGTAATCTTGAAAATCTTGTACTTCCAAATATGTGCGCCAAAGGTCAATCCAGTACAAATTTTGCTTAATTTACCAATAAAGTGACAGAATGCACTACATTACAGGTTTTAAGAATACATTTATCTGCACAAATGTCTAGCCATGAATACAATTATCTTCCAACTTATAATAACTAGCCATGAATTCAATTATCTGCACAAATTAACAAAATGGCAGAGAGATGTACCATATTTGAGCTTGAGCTAAGCTCGTTAACAGTATCACATAAGCATCCACCAAGCACTCCTCATAACCAAACCAGAGTCCCTGCCATTCCTTAATTTCCTCTATGAGGTTTGACAATTAGGAAACGAGTTAGCCACAGAAATCACTCACGATAAGAAACACATCACGTTAAGGAGAAATTCAGAAACCTCTCGGCCAAACTAACAACTGACTTGGTAGCATGTCATAAACGGAAGTCAGAAACTTATGAGACAGATGTGGCACTGCGCAAAGATCATGTCACGTTTTAAAAGCATACAAATACTTAATTAACCAGGAAGCAGGCCATAGATATGCACGGGTTTTATCTACAGGACCAAACTACCATAGAGACGAAATCCAAACAAAGATCGTGCATGCTGACAGGCTGGCCGCACCAATACATTATCTCGTATACTTTTCAGCAAACACAAACCGAGCAAGGCATTAGCTCATAGACTTTTCAGCAAACACAAACCGAGCAAGGCATTAGCTCATAGACTTTTCAGCAAACACAAATCGAGCGATGCATAAAAAAACCCAACCTTCATAGTTAACAGCACAGAGATCCCAAGAACTAAGAGAGAACTGTGAGTTCCTACACGAGAAAAAACAACATGAAACGCTTAATGGATCAACTCATAGAACTTTCATCAAACAGGAGACGAGCAAGGTGATGAAGAAAAATCTCACCTTAGGCAAGGTCTGCGGTGTTGCTGTGCGAGTAGAATAACAGCCGGGAGATGAGGAAAAGAGGAAGAGACAGCTCACATGTGCCGCCGTTTTCTCCATGAACTTGGAGCTGCACTTGCCTCTGGGTTGGGGCTTGACCAGGAGGGGTCCCTCTAATGACACTGCTGCCCTCACTGCATCGCATCCATCATCCTGCGGCCTGCCTTACCCTTGTGCGCCCCTCCAACTTGCCTGAATGGGAGAAATTAGAGGAGGGACAACAGTAAGAAAGAGCTCATTGGAAGAAGAAATAGGGAGAAGGAAGGTTCACCTCAAGAAAGGCGATGGCGGCAACTGCGCACATGGCTCAGTCTCCTTGTCCATCTCTGCGCCCCGTGTGTGGAGGAGTAAGGATGTACACGGCGTCGTGGACTGCTCCTCCTCCTTCTCCTCGTCCTTCTGCACGGCCCAGAGGCGAGGGGACGGCGTCGCAAAGGGCTTGAAGGCGAGGATGACAGCGTCGCCCATCTCTGTTTCTCCTGCGCTGAGGGGTGAGGGCGATGGCGCCGTAGGTGCCTTGGCCTTCGTACAGCCGCGCCCCTCCTGTCGCGCCGGTGACGAAGAGGGGGACGATGCTTCGGTGCCTTAAGGCACCTACCTTTGTGTCTATGGCATGTGGGCCCAACAGGTGGCTGGTCCACATGTCAGTGACCCAAAGGCAGGTGCCTTTAAGGCACCGAAGCTGCGTCTCGACGGGGTGGCGGCGGCAAGATTGGGGAACGAGAGCGCTTTCACATGCGTCAAGTCGACCAGGTCGCGTGGTTGGGTTGCCTTCGTGGTAAAGATAAGGGAAGAACTTACCTCGGGGAGGTGTTGTTTGGGGTCAACTTCGGTCTGGGGTGGACGAGCGCCACAATCCAGGAGGAGAGAAGAAAGCAATTGGCAAATACTTTTTTGTCTCCTAGTCAGTCCAACGTGGACAGCGCGAGAAGGCGTCCTTTATGCACAGCTGAATGGTTTTAAAACGTCGACCCGCCTCATCGAAGAATCAAAAAATCCCGCATCGACAGAAGCAAAAGCGCCCAACTCATACGAGGCAACAATAGTAAGACGGTTACGCAAGCCCGAACATAAAACCTTCGCCGTTGTTAAAATGTTTTGCTATGGGAGAAACTAAAAACTCCTTTTGATGGGCTCCTGGTTGGACTGGCCCCGGACCTTATCCCTAAAGGGGTTGCAGTTTTGCAATATGCCGATGATACAATTATTTGTCTTGATCATAACTTTGATAATGCTCTCGATCTTAAGCTCCTTCTGTACATCTTCGAGATGATGTCTGGGCTTAAAGTCAACTTTTAAAAAAGTGAAATTTTGACGATGGGAGGTGATGAGGTGATAGAAAAAACTTATGCCGATATCTTTAACTTTGACATTGGGCATTTTCCTTTGAAATATTTGGGCATGCCAGTGAGTTTTACTTCACTGAAAAACTCTGATTGGGAGTTTATTGTTGTTAAATACCTTAAAAGGTTTGGCGGCTGGGTTAGCAATGCTGCTTCTAGTGGGGGGAGACATACCCAGCTGACTTCAGTTGTCACTCAGCTATCTCTCTACCACATGTCTATGTGGCTGATGAACAAGACGTTCATTGAGAGGCTAGATAAGCACAGAAGACGTTTTTTCTGGCAAGGTTGTCACAAAAAACGTCGGTACTACCTTGTGAAATGGAGTAGAATATGTCGATCTAAGTGCAAAGGGGGGGCTCGGAGTGAAGGATCTCCGTAAGCAAAACATTAGCCTTATGGTTAAATGGTGGTGGAAATTAGACACCCAAGATGGGGTGTGGCAGGATATAGTGAAGGCCAGATACTTACGAAATAATTCTGTTGCTTCTATTACCCCCCGTTTTTCGGACTCCCCGTGTTGGAAAAACTTGTTGAAAATCAAAGAAGTGTATATGGCTGGGAGGAAAATTGATACTAAGTCTGGGAACATAACTAGACTATGAAAAGACTCCATTAATGGGCTGACCCCGTTTATGGAACAGTTTCCTCGCTTATTTAGTATATGCACGGACCAAGAATGCACGGTGAACTGCCTACATTGGGTGGACAGGAATGCCTTCTTTAGAAGAAGGCTTGACCCTGAGCCTGAGAGTCATTGGGAGTCAATTTGTAACATGGTGAATGACCTGGGGCTTGTTGGGGAACGTAGTAATTTCAAAAAAAAATTCTATGCACACGCAAGATCATGGTGATGCATAGCAACAAGAGGGGAGAGTGTGATCTACGTATCCTTGTAGACCGACACCGGAAGCGTTGTGACAAAGCGGTTGATGTAGTCGTACGTCTTCACGATCCGACCGATCCAAGCACCGTTACTCCGGCACCTCCGAGTTCTTGGCACACGTTCAGCTCGATGACGATCCCCGGGCTCCGATCCAGCAAAGCGTCGGGGAGGAGTTCCGTCAGCACGACGGCGTGGTGACGATCTTGATGTTCTACCGTCGCAGGGCTTCACCTAAGCATCGCTACAATATGACCGAGGTGGAATATGGTGGAGGGGGGCACCGCACACGGCTAAGGAACGATCACGAAGATCAACTTGTGTGTCTAGAGGTGCTCCCCTGCCCCCGTATATAAAGGAGCAAGGGGGAGGGGGCGGCCGGCCTAGGAGGGGGCGCGCCAAGGGGAGTGGAGTAGGACTCCTTCCTTCCTTGTTGGAGTAGGAGAAGGGGAAAGAGGGGGAGAGGAAGAAGGAAAAGGGGGTTGCGCCCCTTGTCCAATTCGGACCAGAGGGGGGGCGCAGGCCTCCTTCCTTTTGGCCTCTCTCCTCTATTCCCGTATGGCCCAATAAGGCCCATATACTCCCCGGCGAATTCCCGTAACTCTTCGGTACTCCGAAAAATACCCGAATCATTCGGAACCTTTCCGATGTCCGAATATAGTCGTCCAATATATCGATCTTTATGTCTCGACCATTTCGAGACTCCTCATCATGTCCCCGATCTCATCCGGGACTCCTAACTCCTTCGGTACATCAAAACTCATAAACTCATAATATAACTGTCATCGAAACCTTAAGCGTGCGGACCCTACGGTTCGAGAACAATGTAGACATGACCGAGACACGTCTCTGGTCAATAACCAATAGCGGGACCTGGATGCCCATATTGGCTCCTACATATTCTACGAAGATCTTTATCGGTCAGACCGCATAACAACATACGTTGTTCCCTTTGTCATCGGTATGTTACTTGCCCGAGATTCGATCGTCGGTATCTTAATACCTAGTTCAATCTCGTTTCCGGTAAGTCTCTTTACTCGTTCCGTAATACATCATCTCACAACTAACTCATTAGTTGCAATGCTTGCAAGGCTTATGTGATGTGCATTACCGAGAGGGCCCAGAGATACCTCTCCGACAATGGGAGTGACAAATCCTAATCTCGAAATACGCCAACCCAACATGTACCTTTGGAGACACCTGTAGAGCTCCTTTATAATCACCCAGTTACGTTGTGACGTTTGGTAGCACACAAAGTGTTCCTCCGGAAAACGGGAGTTGCATAATCTCATAGTCATAGGAACATGTATAAGTCATGAAGAAAGCAATAGCAACATACTAAACAATCGGGTGCTAAGCTAATGGAATGGGTCATGTCAATCCCATCATTCTCCTAATGGTGTGATCCCGTTAATCAAATAACAACTCTTTTGTTTATGGTTAGGAAACATAACCATCTTCGATTAACGAGCTAGTCAAGTAGAGGCATACTAGTGACACTCTGTTTGTCTATGTATTCACACATGTATTATGTTTCCGGTTAATACAATTCTAGCATGAATAATAAACATTTATCATGATATAAGGAAATAAATAATAACTTTATTATTGCCTCTAGGGCATATTTCCTTCAGTCTCCCACTTTCACTACAGTCAATAATCTAGATCACATCGCCATGTGATTTAACATCAATAGTTCACATCTTTATGTGATTGGTTCACATCTCCATGTGACTAACACCCAAAGGGTTTACTAGATTCAATAATCTAGTTCACATCGCTATGTGATTAAGACCCAAAAAGTGATCATGTTTTGCTTGTGAGAGAAGTTTAGTCAACGGGTCTGCCACATTCAGATCCGTATGTATTTTGCAAATTTCTATGTCAACAATGCTCTGCACAGAGCTACTCTAGCTAATTGCTCCCACTTTCAATATCTATCCAGATTGAGACTTAGAGTCATCTGGATTAGTGTCAAAACTTGCATCGACGTAACCCTTTACGACGAACCTTTTTATCACCTCCATAATCGAGAAACATATCCTTATTCCACTAAGGATAATTTTGACCGCTGTCCAGTGATCTACTCCTAGATCACTAGTGTACTACCTTGCCAAAATCAGTGTAGGGTATACAATAGATCTGGTACATAGCATGGCATACTTTATAGAACCTATGGCTGAGGCATAGGGAATGACTTTCATTCTCTTTCTATCTTCTGTCGTGGTCGGGTTTTGAGTCTTACTCAATTTCACACCTTGTAACACAGACAAGAACTCTTTCTTTGACTGTTCTATTTTGAACTACTTCAAAATCTTGTCAAGGTATGTACTCATTGAAAAAAAACTTATCAAGCGTCTTGATCTATCTCTATAAATCTTGATGTTCAATATGTCAGCAGCTTCACCGAGGTCTTTCTTTGGAAAATTCCTTTCAAACACTCCTTTATGCTTTGCAGAATAATTCTACATTATTTCTGATCAACAATATGTCATTCACATATACTTATCAGAAATGTTGTAGTGCTCCCACTCACTTTCTTGTAAATACAGGCTTCATCGCAAGTCTGTATAAAACTATATGCTTTGATCAACTTATCAAAGCGTATATTCCAACTCCGAGATGCTTGCACCAGTCCATAGATGGATCGCTAGAGCTTGCATATTTTGTTAGCACCTTTAGGATTGACAAAACCTTCTGGTTGTATCATATACAACTCTTCTTTAATAAATCTATTATGGAATGCAGTTTTGTTTATCCATTTGCCAGATTTCATAAAATGCGGCAATTGCTAACATTATTCGGATAGACTTAAGCATAGATACGAGTGAGAAACTCTCATCGTAGTCAGCACCTTGAATTTGTCGAAAACTTTTGCGACAATTCTAGCTTTGTAGATAGTAACACTACTATCAGTGTCCGTCTTCCTCTTGAAGATCCATTTATTATCAATGGCTTGCCGATCATCGGGCAAGTCAACCAAAGTTCATACTTTGTTCTCATACATGGATCCCATCTCAGATTTCATGGCCTCAAGCCATTTTGCGGAATCTGGGCTCACCGTCGCTTCTTCATAGTTCGTAGGTTCGTCATGGTCAAGTAGCATGACCTCCAGAACAGGATTACCGTACCACTCTGGTGCGGATCTCACTCTGGTTTACCTACGAGATTCGGTAGTAACTTGATCTGAAGTTACATGATCATCATCATTAGCTTCCTCACTAATTGGTGTAGTAGTCACAGGAACAGATTTCTGTGATGAACTACTTTCCAATAAGGGAGAAGGTACAATTACCTTATCAAGTTCTACTTTCCTCCCACTCACTTCTTTCAAGAGAACCTCCTTCTCTAGAAATGATCCATTCTTAGCAACGAATGTCTTGCCTTTGGATCTGTGATAGAAGGTGTACCCAACAGTAACTTTTTGGGTATCCTATGAAGACACAGTTTTCCGATTTGGGTTTGAGCTTATCAGGATGAAACTTTTTCACATAAGCATTGCAACCCCAAACTTTAAGAAACGACAACTTTGGTTTCTTGCCAAACCACAGTTCATACGGTGTCATCTCAACAGATTTAGATGGTGCCCTTTTAACGTGAATGCAGCTGTCTCTAATGCATAACCCCAAAACGATAGTGGTAGATCGGTAAGAGACATCATAGATTTCACTATATCCAATAAAGTACGGTTATGACGTTCGGACACACCATTATGCTGTGGTGTTCCATGTGGCATGAGTTTGTGAAACTATTCCACATTGTTTTAATTGAAGACCAAACTCGTAACTCAAATATTTGTCTCCGCAATCAGATTGTAGAAACTTTATTTTCTTGTCACGATGTTTTTCCACTTCACTCTGAAATTCTTTGAACTTTTCAAATGTTTCAGACTTATGTTTCATCAAGTAGATATACCCATATCTGCTCAAATCATCTGTGAAGTTTAGAAAATAACGATACTTGCCGTGAGCCTTAACACTCATCGGACCGCATACATCAGTATGTATTATTTCCAATAAGTCAGTTGCTCGCTCCGGAGAAAGGAGTCTTAGTCATCTTGCACATGAGGCATGGTTCGCAAGCATCAAGTGATTCATAATCAAGTGATTCCAAAATCCCATCAGCATGGAGTTTCTTCATGCGCTTTACACCAATATGACCTAAACGGCAGTGCTACAAATAAGTTGCACTATCATTATTAACTTTGCATCTTTTGGTTTCAAATTTATGATTATGTGTATCACTACGATCGAGATCCAACGAACTATTTTCATTGGGTGTGTAACCATATAAGGTTTTATTCATGTAAACAGAACAACAATTTATTCTCTTACTTAAATGAATAACCATATTACAATAAACATGATCAAATCATATTCATGCTCAACGCAAACACCAAATAACACTTATTCAGGTTCAACACTAATCCCGAAAGTATAGGGAGTGTGCGATGATGATCATATCAATCTTGGAACCACTTCCAACACACATCGTCACTTCACCCTTAACTAGTCTCTGTTTATTCTGCAACTCCCGTTTCGAGTTACTAATCTTAGCAACTGAACTAGTATCAAATACTGAGGGGTTGCTATAAACACTAGTAAAGTACATATCAATAACATGTATATCAAATATACTTATGTTCACTTTGCCATCCTTCTTATCCGCCAATCACTTGGGGTAGTTCCGCTTCCAGTGACAAGTCCCTTTGCAGTAGAAGCACTTAGTCTCAGGCTTAGGACCAGACTTGGGCTTCTTCACTTGAGCAGTAACTTGCTTGTTGTTCTTCTTGAAGTTCCCCTTCTTCCCTCTGCCCTTTTCTTGAAACTAGTGGTCTTGTCTACCATCAACACTTGATGTTTTTCTCGATTTCTACCTTCGTCAATTTCCGCATTACGAAGAGCTTGGGAATCGGTTCTGTTATCCCTTGCACATCATAGTTCATCACGAAGTTCTACTAACTTCGTGATGGTGACTAGAGAATTCTGTCAATCACTATCTTATCTGGAAGATTAACTCCCACTTGATTCAAGCGATTGTAGTACTAGACAATCTGGGCACATGCTCACTAGTTGAGCGATTCTCCTCCATCTTTTAGCTATAGAACTTGTTGGAGACTTCATATCTCTCAACTCGGGTATTTGCTTGAAATATTAACTTCAACTCCTGGAACATCTCATATGCTCCATGACGTTCAAAACGTCTTTGAAGTCCCGATTCTAAGCCATTAAGCATGGTGCACTAAACTATCAAGTAGTCATCATATTGAGCTAGCCAAACGTTCATAACGTCTGCATCTGCTCCTGCAATAGGTCCGTCACCTAGCGGTGCATCAAGGACATAATTCTTCTGTGCAGCAATGAGGATAAACCTCAGATCACAGATCCAATCCGCATCATTGCTACTAACATCTTTCAACACAATTTTCTCTAGGAACATATCAAAAAAAACACAGGGAAGCAACAACGCGAGCTATTGATCTACAACATAATTTGCAAAATACTACTAGGACTAAGTTCATGATAAATTTAAGTTCAATTAATCATATTACTTAAGAACTCCCACTTAGATAGACATCCCTCTAATCCTCTAAGTGATCACGTGATCCAAATCAACTAAACCATGTCCGATCATCACGTGAGAAGGAGTAGTTTCAATGGTGAACATCACTATGTTGATCATATCTACTATATGATTCACGCTCGACCTTTCGGTCTCCGTGTTCCGAGGCCATATCTGCATATGCTAGGCTCGTCAAGTTTAACCTGAGTATTCTGCGTGTGCAAAACTGGCTTGCACCCGTTGTAGATGGACGTAGAGCTTATCACACCCGATCATCACGTGGTGTCTGGGCACGACGAACTTTGGCAACGGTGCATACTCAGGGAGAACACTTCTTGATAATTTAGTGAGAGATCATCTTATAATGCTACCGTCAATCAAAGCAAGATAAGATGCATAAAAGATAAACATCACATGCAATCAATATAAGTGATATGATATGGCCATCATCATCTTGTGCTTGTGATCTCCATCTCCGAAGCACCGTCATGATCACCATCGTCATCGGCGCGACACCTTGATCTTCATCGTAGCATCATTGTCGTCTCGCCAAGCTTGTGCTTCCACGACTATCGCTACCGCTTAGTGATAAAGTAAAGCATTACAGCGCGATTGCATTGCATACAATAAAGCGACAACCATATGGCTCCTGCCAGTTGCCGATAACTCGGTTACAAAACATGATCATCTCATACAATAAAATTTAGACGTCCTCTACTTTGTTGTTGTAAGTTTTACGTGGCTGCTACGGGCTTAAGAAAGAACCAATCTTACCTACGCATCAAAACCACAACGATAGTTTGTCAAGTTGGTGCTGTTTTAACCTTCGCAAGGACCGGGCGTAGCCACACTCGGTTCAACTAAAGTTGGAGAAACTGTCACCCGCTAGCCACCTTTGTGCAAAGCACGTCGGGAGAACCGGTCTCGCATAAGCGTACGCGTAATGTCGGTCCGGGACGCTTCGTCCAACAATACCGCCGAACCAAAGTATGACATGCTGGTAAGCAGTATGACTTATATCGCCCACAACCCACATGTGTTCTACTCGTGCATATAACATCAACACATAAAACCTAGGCTCGGATGCCACTGTTGGGGAACGTAGTGAAGGAAATATGCCCTAGAGGCAATAATAAAGTTATTATTTATTTCCTTATATCATGATAAATGTTTATTATTCATGCTAGAATTGTATTAACCGGAAACATAATACATGTGTGAATACATAGACAAATAGAGTGTCACTAGTATGCCTCTACTTGACTAGCTCGTTAATCAAAGATGGTTATGTTTCCTAACCATAAACAAGGAGTTGTTATTTGATTAACGGGATCACATCATTAAGTGAATGATCTGATTGACATGACCCATTCCATTAGCTTAGCACCCGATTGTTTAGTATGTTGCTATTGCTTTCTTCATGACTTATACATGTTCCTATAACTATGAGATTATGCAACTCCCGTTTGCCGGAGGAACACTTTGGGTGCTACCAAACGTCACAACGTAACTGGGTGATTATAAAGGAGTACTACAGGTGTCTCCAAAGGTACATGTTGGGTTGGCGTATTTCGAGATTAGGTTTTGTCACTCCGATTGTCGGAGAGGTATCTCTGGGCCCTCTCGGTAATGCACATCACTTAAGCCTTGCAAGCATTGCAAACTAATGAGTTAGTTGCGGGATGATGTATTACAGAACGAGTAAAGAGACTTGCCGATAACGAGATTGAACTAGGTATTGGAATACCGACGATCGAATCTCGGGCAAGTAACATACCGATGACAAAGGGAACAACGTATGTTGTTATGCGGTCTGACCGATAAAGATCTTCGTAGAATATGTAGGAGCCAATATGGGCATCCAGGTCCCGCTATTGGTTATTGACCTGAGACGTGTCTCGGTCATGTCTACATTGTTCTCGAACCCGTAGGTCCGCACGCTTAAGGTTACGATGACAGTTATATTATGAGTTTATGCATTTTGATGTACCGAAGGTTGTTCGGAGTCCCGGATGTGATCACCGACATGACGAGGAGTCTCGAAATGGTCGAGACATAAAGATTGATATATTGGAAGCCTATGTTTGGATATCGGAAGTGTTCCGGGTGAAATCGGGATTTTACCGGAGTACCGGGAGGTTACCGGAACCCCCCGGGGAGCTAGATGGGCCTTATTGGGCCTTAGTGGAAAAGAGAAGAGGCAGCCCATAGTGGGCCGCGCGCCCCTCCCCTCCCTTGGTCCGAATTGGACAAGGAGAGGGGGCCGGCCCCTCTCTCTCTTTTCCCCCTCCGCGAGTCCTATTCCAACTAGGATTGGGGGGGGGATCCTACTCCCAGAGGGAGTAGGACTCTCCTGGCGCGCCCTATGTGGCCGGCCGGCCTCCCCCCTTTAGTCCTTTATATACTGAGGCAGAGGCACCCCAGAGACACACCAGTTGATCCACGTGATCTATTCCTTAGCCGTGTGCGGCGCCCCCAGCCACCATAGTCCTCGATAATATTGTAGCGGTGCTTAGGCGAAGCCCTGCAGCAGTAGTACATCAAGATCGTCACCACGCCGTCGTGCTGATGGAACTCTTCCCCGACACTTTGCTGGATCGGAGTCCGGGGATCGTCATCGAGCTGAACGTGTGCTAGAACTCGGAGGTGCCGTAGTTTCGGTGCTTGATCGGTCGGATCGTGGAGACGTACGACTACATCAACCAAACGCTTCCGTTGTCGATCTACTAGGTATGTAGATCATACTCCCCCTCTTGTTGCTATGCATCACCATGATCTTGCGTGTGCGTAGGAAAATTTTGAAATTACTACGAAACCCAAAAGTGGCATCCGAGCCTAGGTTTTATATGTTGATGTTATATGCACGAGTAGAACACAAGTGAGTTGTGGGCGATATAAGTCATACTGCTTACCAGCATGTCATACTTTGGTTCGGCGGTATTGTTGGATGAAGCGGCCCAGACCGACATTACGCGTACGCTTACGCGAGACTGGTTCTCCCGACGTGCTTTGCACAGAGGTGGCTTGTGGGTGACAGTTTCTCCAACTTTAGTTGTGTTGGAAATATGCCCTAGAGGCAATAATAAATTGTTTATTATTATATTTCCTTGTTCATGATAATCGTTTATTATCCATGCTAGAATTGTATTGATAGGAAACTCAGATACATGTGTGGATACATAGACAACACCATGTCCCTAGTAAACCTCTAGTTGACTAGCTCGTTAATCAATAGATGGTTATGGTTTCCTGACCATGGACATTGGATGTCGTTGATAACGGGATCACATCATTAGGAGAATGATGTGATGAACAAGACCCAATCCTAAGCCTAGCACAAGATCATGTAGTTCGTATGCTAAAGCTTTTCTAATGTCAAGTATCATTTCCTTAGACCATGAGATTGTGCAACTTCCGGATACCGTAGGAGTGCTTTGGGTGTGCCAAACGTCACAACGTAACTGGGTGGCTATAAAGGTACATTACAGGTATCTCCGAAAGTGTCTGTTGGGTTGGCACGAATCGAGACTGGGATTTGTCACTCCGTGTAAATGGAGAGGTATCTCTGGGCCCACTCGGTAGGACATCATCATAATGTGCACAGTGTGATCAAGGAGTTGATCACGGGATGATGTGTTACGGAACGAGTAAAGAGACTTGCCGGTAACGAGATTGAACAAGGTATCGGGATACTGATGATCGAATCTCGGGCAAGTAACATACCGATAGACAAAGGGAATTGTATGCGGGATTGATTAAGTCCTTGACATCGTGGTTCATCCGATGAGATCATCGTGGAACATTTGGGAGCCAACATGGGTATCCAGATCCCGCTGTTGGTTATTGACCGGAGAGTCATCTCGGTCATGTCTGCATGTCTCCCGAACCCGTAGGGTCGACACACTTAAGGTTCGGTGACGCTAGGGTTATAGGGATATGTATATGCAGTAACGCGAATGTTGTTCGGAGTCCCGGATGAGATCCCGGACGTCACGAGGAGTTCCGGAATGGGGCGCCACTTCCCCCTAAGGCCCATGCGCCTAGGGTGGGGGAAACCCTAAAGGAAGAGTCCTAGGAGGGGAAGGCACCTCCTAGGTGCCTTGGGGAGGAGGGATTCCTCCCCTTGGCCGCACCCCCCTAGGAGATTAGATCTCCTAGGGCCGGCGCCCCCCCCCCTTGGCCCTCCTATATATAGTGGGGAGATGGAGGACTTCTAACCTTGATCTTTGGTGCCTCCCTCTCCCTCTCCAACACCTCCTCCTCCTCCATAGTGCTTGGCGAAGCCCTGCCGGAGTACTGCAGCTCCACCACCACCACGCCGTCGTGCTGCTGTTGGAGCCATCTTCCTCAACCTCTCCTTCCCCCTTGCTGGATCAAGAAGGAGGAGACGTCGCTGCTCCATATGTGTGTTGAACGCGGAGGTGCCGTCCGTTCAGCGCTAGGATCATCGGTGATTTGGATCACGACGAGTACGACTCCATCAACCCCGTTCTCTTGAACGCTTCCGCGCGCGATCTACAAGGGTATGTAGATCCACTCCTCCCTCATTGCTAGATGACTCCATAGATTGATCTTGGTGATGCGTAGAAAATTTTGAATTTCTGCTACGTTCCCCAACAGTGGCATCATGAGCTAGGTCTATGCGTAGTTTCTATGCACGAGTAGAACACAAAGTAGTTGTGGGCGTTGATTTTGTTCAATATGCTTACCGTTACTAGTCCAATCTTGATTCAGCGGCATTGTGGGATGAAGCGGCCCAGACCGACCTTACACGTACTCTTACGTGAGACTGGTTCCACCGACTGACATGCACTAGTTGCATAAGGTGGCTAGCGGGTGTCTGTCTCTCCCACTTTAGTCGGATCGGATTCGATGAAAAGGGTCCTTATGAAGGGTAAATAGCAATTGGCATATCACGTTGTGGTTTTTGCGTAGGTAAGAAACGTTCTTGCTAGAAACCCATAGCAGCCACATAAAACATGCAAACAATAATTAGAGGACGTCTAACTTGTTTTTGTAGGGTATGCTATGTGATGTGATATGGCCAAAAGGATGTGATGAATGATATATGTGATGTATGAGATTGATCATGTTCTTGTAATAGGAATCACGACTTGCATGTCGATGTGTATGACAACCGGCAGGAGCCATAGGAGTTGTCTTAATTTATTTATGACCTGCGTGTCAACATAAACGTCATGTAATTACTTTACTTTATTGCTAACCGTTAGCTATAGTAGTAGAAGTAATAGTTGACGAGACAACTTCATGAAGACACGATGATAGAGATCATGATGATGGAGATCATGGTGTCATGCCGGTGACAAGATGATCATGGAGCCCCAAGATGGAGATCAAAGGAGCTATATGATATTGGCCATATCATGTCACTATTATTTGATTGCATGTGATGTTTATCATGTTTATACATCTTGTTTACTTAGAACGACGGTAGTAAATAAGATGATCCCTCACTAAAATTTCAAGAAAGTGTTCCCCCTAACTGTGCACCGTTGCGACAGTTCGTTGTTTCGAAGCACCACGTGATGATCGGGTGTGATAGATTCTAACGTTCACATACAACAGGTGTAAGACAGATTTACACACGCGAAACACTTAGGTTGACTTGACGAGCCTAGCATGTGTACAGACATGGCCTCGGAACACAGAAGACCGAAAGGTCGAGCATGAGTCGTATGGTAGATACGATCAGCATGAAGATGTTCACCGATGTTGACTAGTCCGTCTCACGTGATGATCGGACAAGGCCTAGTTGACTCGGAACATGTAATCACTTAGATGACTAGAGGGATGTCTATCTGAGTGGGAGTTCATAAGATGAACTTAATTATCCTGAACATAGTCAAAAGGTCTTCGCAAATTATGTCGTAGCTCGCGCTTCAGTTCTACTGTTTAAGATATGTTCCTAGAGAAAATTTAGTTGAAAGTTGATAGTAGCAATTATGCGGACTAGGTCCGTAAACTGAGGATTGTCCTCATTGTTTCATAGAAGGCTTATGTCCTTAATGCACCGCTCAGTGTGCTGAACCTCGAACGTTGTCTATGGATGTTGCGAACATCTGACATACACATTTTGATAACTACGTGATAGTTCAGTTAAACGGTTTAGAGTTGAGGCACCAAAGACATTTTGAAACGTCGCAAAACATATGAGATGTTTCGAGGGCTGAAATTGGGATTTCAGGCTCGTGCCCACGTCAAGAGGTATAAGACCTCCGACGATTTTCTTAGCCTGCAAACTAAGGGAGAAAGGCTCAATTGTTGAGCTTGTGCTCAGATTGTCTGAGTACAACAATCATTTGAAATCGAATGGGATTTGATCTTCCAGATGAGATAGTGATGTTTCTCCGAAGTCATTACCACCAAGCTGCTAGAGCTTCGTGATGAACTATAATATATCAGGGACATATATGATGATCCTTGAGATATTCGCGATGTTTGACACCACAAAAGTAGAAATCAAGAAGGAGCATCAATTGTTGATGGTTGGTGAAACCACTAGTTTCAAGAAGGGCAAGGGCGCGAAGGGATACTTCATTGAAACGGCAATTCAGCTGCTGCTCTAGTGAAGAAACCCAAGGTTGAACCCAAACCCGAGACTGAGTGCTTCTGTAATAAGGGGAACAACCACTGGAGCGGAATTACCCTAGATACTTGGTAGATGAGAAGGCTGGCAAGGTCGATAGAAGTATATTGGATATGCGTTGTGTTGATGTGTACTTTACTAGTACTCCTAGTAGCACCAGGGTATTAGATACTGGTTCGGTTGCTAAGTGTTAGTAACTCGAAATAAAAGCTACGGAATAAACGGAGACTAGCTAAAGGTGAGCTGACGATATGTGTTGGAAGTGTTTCCGATGTTGACATGATCAAGCATCGCACGCTCCCTCTACCATCGAGATTGGTGTTAAACCTAAATAATTGTTATTTGGTGTTTGCGTTGAGCATAGACATGATTGGATTATGTCTATCGCAATGCGGTTATTCATTTAAAGAGAATAATAGTTACTCTGTTTATTTGAATAATACCTTCAATGGTCTTGCACCTGAAATGAATGGTTTATTGAATCTCGATCGTAGTGATACACATGTTCATGCCAAAAGATAGTAATGATAGTACCACCTACTTGTGGCAGTGCCACTTAAGTCATATCGGTATAAAACGCATGAAGAAGCTCCATGTTGATGGATCTTTGGACTCACTCATTTTTGAAAGGATTGAGACATGCGAACCATGTTTTGGTAGATATGCATGAAGAAACTCTATACAGATGGATCGTTTGGACTCACTTGATTTTGAATCACTTGAGACATGCAAATCATACCACATGGGCAAGATGACTGAAAGCCTCGTTTTCAGTAAAATGGAACTAGAAAGCAACTTGTTGGAAGTAATACATTTTGATGTGTGCAGTCCAATGAGTGCTGAGGCATGTAGTGGATATCGTTATGTTCTTACTTCACAGATGATTTGAGTAGATGTTGAGTATATTTACTTGATGAATCACGAGTCTGAATTATTGAAAGGTTCAAGTAATTTTAGGGTGAAGTTGAAAGATCGTCGTGACAAGAGGATAAAATATCTATGATATGATCATAGAGATGAATATCTGAATTACGAGTTTGGCACAGAATTAAGACATTGTGGAAATTGTTTCACAACTAATACAGCCTGGAACGCCATAGTGTGATGGTGTGTCCGAACATCATAACTGCACCCTATTGGATATGATGCATACCATGATGTCTCTTATCGAATTACCACGATAGTTTATGGGTTAGGCATTAGAGACAACCACATTCACTTTAAATAGGGCACCACGTAATTCCGATGAGATGACACCGTATGAACTATGGTTTAGAGAAACCTAAGCTGTCATTTCTTAAAAGTTTGGGGCTGCGACGCTTATGTGAAAAAGTTTCAGGCTGATAAGCTCAAACCCAAAGCGGATAAATGCATCTTCATAGGACACCCAAAACAGTTGGGTATACCTCCTGTCTCAGATCCGAAAGCAATAAGGGATTGTTTCTGGAATCGGGTCCTTTCTCGAGGAAAAGTTTCTCTCGAAAGAATTGAGTGGGAGGGTGGTGGAGACTTGATGAGGTTATTGAACCGTCTCTTCAACTAGTGTGTGGCAGGGCACAAGAAGTTGTTCCTGTGGCACCTACACCAATTGAAGTGGAAGCTTATGATAGTGATCATGAAACTTCAGATCAAGTCACTACCAAACCTCGTGGGATGACAAGGATGCGTACTACTTCAGAGTGGTACGTAATCCTGTCTTGGAAGTCATGTTGCTAGACAACAATGAACCTACGAGCTATGGAGAAGCGATGGTGGGCCCGGATTCCGATAAATGGCTCGAGGCCATAAAATCCGAGAGAGGATCCATGTATGAAAACAAAGTGTAGACTTTGGCAGAATAGCTCGATGGTCGTAAGGCTGTTGAGTGCAGATGGATTTTAAAAGGAAGACGGACAATGATGGTAAATGTCACCATTAAGAAAGCTCGACTTGTCGTTAAGAAGTTTCCCGGCAAGTTCAAGGAGTTGACTACGATGAGACTTTCTCACTCGTAGCGATGCTAAGAGTCTGTTGGAATTATATTAGAAATTACTACATTATTTGTGAAATCTTGCAGATAGGATGCCAAAAACCATTGTTTCCTCGACGATTTTTGAGGAAAGGTTGTATGTGATACAACCGGAAGGTTTTGTCAATCCTGAAAGATGCTAATAAGTATGCAAAGCTCCAGCAATCCTTCTAAGGACTGGAGTAAGCATCTCGGAGTTGGAATGTATGCTTTGATGAGATGATCAAAGATTTTGGGTGTATACAAAGTTTATGAGAAACTTGTATTTCCAAAGAAGTGAGTGGGAGCACTATAAAATTTCCGATGAGTATGTGTTGTTAACATGTTGTTGATCAGAAATGATGTAGAATTTCTAGAAAGCATGCAGAGTTATTTGAAAAGTGTTTTCAATGGAAAGCCTGGATTAAGCTACTTGAACATTGAGCATCAAGATATATCAAAACGCTTAATGGTACTTTCAAATGAACACATACCTTGACATGATCTTGAAGGTGTTCAAGATGGATCAGTCAAAGAAGGAGTTCTTGCCTGAGTTGTAAGGTAAGAAGTTAAGACTTAAAGCTCGACCACGGCAGAATAGAGAGAAAGGACGAAAGGTCGTCCCCTATGCTTAAGACATAGGCTCTACAGTATGCTATGCTGTGTACCGCACCTGAAATGTGCCTTGCCATGAGTCAATCAAGGGGTACAAGAGTGATCTAAGAATGGATCACATGACAGCGGTCAAAGTTATCCTTAGTAACTAGTGGACTAAGGAATTTTCTCGATTATGGAGGTGGTAAAAGAGTTCGTCGTAAAGAGTTACGTCGATGCAAGCTTAACACCTATCCGGATAGCTCTGAGTAGAGATACCGGATACGTATAATGGACCAACAATTTAGAATAGCTCCATGTAGAACAGTTATTTGAAATGGCTCCAAATATAGCATAGTAGCTGCATCTACAAGATGACATAGAGATTTGCGAAGTACATACGGATCTGAAAGATTCAGACCCGTTGACTATAACATCTCTCACAAGCATAACATGATCAAACCCAGAACTCATCGAGTGTTAATCACATGGTAATGTGAACTAGATTATTGACTCTAGTAAACTCTTTGGGTGTTAGTCACATGGGGATGTGACCTTGAGTGTTAATCACATGGCGATGTGAACTAGATTATTGACTCTAGTGCAAGTGGGAGACTGTTGGAAATATGCCCTAGAGGCAATAATAAATTGTTTATTATTATATTTCCTTGTTCATGATAATTGTTTATTATCCATGCTAGAATTGTATTGATAGGAAACTCAGATACATGTGTGGATACATAGACAACACCATGTCCCTAGTAAGCCTCTAGTTGACTAGCTCGTTAATCAATAGATGGTTACGGTTTCCTGACCATGGACATTGGATGTCATTGATAACGGGATCACATCATTAGGAGAATGATGTGATGGACAAGACCCAATCCTAAGCCTAGCACAAGATCATGTAGTTCGTATGCTAAAGCTTTTCTAATGTCAAGTATCATTTCCTTAGACCATGAGATTGTGCAACTCCCAGATACCGTAGGAGTGCTTTGGGTGTGCCAAACGTCACAACGTAACTGGGTGGCTATAAAGGTACATTACAGGTATCTCCAAAAGTGTTTGTTGGGTTGGCACGAATCGAGACTGGGATTTGTCACTCCGTGTAAACGGAGAGGTATCTCTGGGCCCACTCGGTAGGACATCATCATAATGTGCACAATGTGATCAAGGAGTTGATCACAGGATGATGTGTTACGGAACGAGTAAAGAGACTTGCCAGTAACGAGATTGAACAAGGTATCGGGATACTGATGATCGAATCTCGGGCAAGTAACATACCGATAGACAAAGGGAATTGTATGCGGGATTGATTAAGTCCTTGACATCGTGGTTCATCCGATGAGATGATCGTGGAACATGTGGGAGCCAACATGGGTATCCAGATCCCGCTGTTGGTTATTGACCGGAGAGTCATCTCGGTCATGTATGCATGTCTCCCGAACCTGTAGGGTCTACACACTTAAGGTTCGGTGACGCTAGGGTTACAGGGATATGTATATGCAGTAACCCGAATGTTGTTCGGAGTCCCGGATGAGATCCCGGACGTCACGAGGAGTTCCAGAATGGTCCGGAGGTAAAGAATTATATATAGGAAGTGCTATTTTGGCCATCGGGACAAGTTTCGGGGTCACCGGTATTGTACCGGGACCACCGGAAGGGTCCCGGGGGTCCACCGGGTGGGGCCACCTATCCCGGAGGGCCCCATGGGCTGAAGAGGGAAGGGATCCAGCCCAAAGTGGGCTGGGGCGCCACTTCCCCCTAAGGCCCATGCGCCTAGGGTGGGGGAAACCCTAAAGGAAGAGTCCTAGGAGGGGAAGGCACCTCCTAGGTGCCTTGGGGAGGAGGGATTCCTCCCCTTGGCCGCACCCCCCTAGGAGATTAGATCTCCTAGGGCCGCCCCCCCCCCCCTTGGCCCTCCTATATATAGTGGGGAGATGGAGGACTTCTAACCTTGATCTTTGGTGCCTCCCTCTCCCTCTCCAACACCTCCTCCTCCTCCATAGTGCTTGGCGAAGCCCTGCCGGAGTACTGCAGCTCCACCACCACCACGCCGTCGTGCTGCTGTTGGAGCCATCTTCCTCAACCTCTCCTTCCCCCTTGCTGGATCAAGAAGGAGGAGACGTCACTGCTCCGTACGTGTGTTGAACGCGGAGGTGCCGTCCGTTCGGCGCTAGGATCATCGGTGATTTGGATCACGACGAGTACGACTCCAGCAACCCCGTTCTCTTGAACGCTTCCGCGCGCGATCTACAAGGGTATGTAGATCCACTCCTCCCTCGTTGCTAGATGACTCCATAGATTGATCTTGGTGATGCGTAGAAAATTTTGAATTTCTGCTACGTTCCCCAACAAGTTGAACTGAGTGTGGCTACGCCCGGTCCTTGCGAAGGTTAAAACAGCACCAACTTGACAAACTATCGTTGTGGTTTTGATGCGTAGGTAAGATTGGTTCTTGCTTAAGCCCATAGCAGCCACGTAAAACTTGCAACAACAAAGTAGAGGACGTCTAACTTGTTTTTGCAGGGCATGTTGTGATGTGATATGGTCAAGACATGATGCTGATTTTTATTGTATGAGATGATCATGTTTTGTAACCGAGTTATCGGCAACTGGCAGGAGCCATATGGTTGTCGCTTTATTGTATGCAATGCAATCGCGATGTAATGCTTTACTTTATCACTAAGCGGTAGCGATAGTCGTGGAAGCACAAGCTTGGCGAGACGACAACGATGCTACGATGAAGATCAAGGTGTCGCGCCGGTGACGATGGTGATCACGACGGTGCTTCGGAGATGGAGATCACAAGCACAAGATGATGATGGCCATATCATATCACTTATATTGATTGCATGTGATGTTTATCTTTTATGCATCTTATCTTGCTTTGATTGACGGTAGCATTATAAGATGATCTCTCACTAAATTATCAAGAAGTGTTCTCCCTGAGTATGCACCGTTGCGAAAGTTCTTCGTGCTGAGACACCACGTGATGATCGGGTGTGATAGGCTCTACGTTCAAATACAACGGGTGCAAAACAGTTGCACACGTGGAATACTCAGGTTAAACTTGATGAGCCAAGCATATACAGATATGGCCTCGGAACACGGAGACCGAAAGGTCGAGCATGAATCATATAGTAGATATGATCAACATAAAGATGTTCACCAATGAAACTACTCCATCTCACGTGATGATCGGACATGGTTTAGTTGATTTGGATCACGTAATCACTTAGAGGATTAGAGGGATGTCTATCTAAGTGGGAGTTCTTTAAGTAAATTAACTGAACTTAAATTTATCATGAAACTTAGTACCTGATTAGTATCTTGCTTGTTTATGTTTGATTGTAGATAGATGGCTCGTGTTGTTGTTCCGCTGAATTTTAATGTGTTCCTTGAGAAAGCAAAGTTGAAAGATGATGGTAGCAATTACACGGACTGGGTCCGTAACTTGAGGATTATCCTCATTGCTGCATAGAAGAATTACGTCCTGGAAGCACCGCTGGGTGCCAGGCCTGCTGCAGAAGCAACGCCGGATGTTATGAACGTCTGGCAGAGCAAAGCTGATGACTACTCAATAGTTCAGTGTGCCATGCTTTACAGCTTAGAATCGGGACTTCAACGACGTTTTGAACGTCATGGAGCATATGAGATGTTCCAGGAGTTGAAGTTAATATTTCAAGCAAATGCCCGGATTGAGAGATACGAAGTCTCCAATAAGTTCTATAGCTGCAAGATGGAGGAGAACAGTTCTGTCAGTGAGCATATACTCAAAATGTCTAGGTATAATAATCACTTGATTCAGTTGGGAGTTAATCTTCCAGATGACTGCGTCATTGACAGAATTCTCCAATCACTGCCACCAAGCTACAAGAGCTTCGTGATGATGAAGGAAATATGCCCTAGAGGCAATAATAAAGTTATTATTTATTTCCTTATATCATGATAAATGTTTATTATTCATGCTAGAATTGTATTAACCGGAAACATAATACATGTGTGAATACATAGACAAACAAAGTGTCACTAGTATGCCTCTACTTGACTAGCTCATTAATCAAAGATGGTTATGTTTCCTAACCATAAACAAGGAGTTGTTATTTGATTAACGGGATCACATCATTAAGTGAATGATCTGATTGACATGACCCATTCCATTAGCTTAGCACCCGATCGTTTAGTATGTTGCTATTGCTTTCTTCATGACTTATACATGTTCCTATAACTATGAGATTATGCAACTCCCGTTTACCGGAGGAAAACTTTGGGTCCTACCAAACGTCACAACGTAACTGGGTGATTATAAAGGAGTACTACAAGTGTCTCCAAAGGTACATGTTGGGTTGGCGTATTTCGAGATTAGGTTTTGTCACTCCGATTGTCGGAGAGGTCTCTGCGGGCCCTCTTGGTAATGCACATCACATAAGCCTTGCAAGCATTACAACTAATAAGTTAGTTGTGAGATGATGTATTACGGAACGAGTAAAGAGACTTGCCGGTAACGAGATTGAACTAGGTATTGGATACCGACGATCGAATCTCGGGCAAGTAACATACCGATGACAAAGGGAACAACGTATGTTGTTATGCGGTCTGACCGATAAAGATCTTCATAGAATATGTAGGAGCCAATATGGGCATCCAAGTCCCGCTATTGGTTATTGACCGGAGATTTGTCTCAGTCATGTCTACATTGTTCTCGAACCGTAGGGTCCGCACGCTTAACGTTACGATGACAGTTATTATGAGTTTATGCATTTTGATGTACCGAAGTTAGTTCGGAGTCCCGGATGTGATCACGGACATGACGAGGAGTCTCGAAATGGTCGAGACATAAAGATTGATATATTGGACGACTATATTCGGACACCGGAAGGGTTCCGGGGAAGTTTCGGATAAAACAGGAGCACCGGGGGGTTACCAGAACCCCCCCCCCCGGGGGTTAATGGGCCTTATGGGCCTAATGTGGAGAAGAGGAAGGGGCTGCCAGGGCAGGCCGCGCGCCCCCTCTCCCCCTAGTCCGAATTGGACAAGGAGGGAGGGGCAGCGCACCCCCTTTCCTTCTCTCCCTCCACCTCTCCTAGTTGGACAAGGAACGGGAGGGGAGTCCTACTCCCAGTAGGAGTAGGACTCCTCCTGCGCGCCTCCTCTAGGCTGGCCGCACCCTCCCCCCCCCCTTGGATCCTTTATATACGGAGGCAAGGGGGCACCCTAGAACACACAAGTTGATCTTCGTGATCGTTCCTTAGCCGTGTGCGGTGCCCCCCTCCACCATATTCCACCTCGGTCATATCGTTGTAGTGCTTAGGTGAAGCCCTGCGTCGGTAGAACATCATCATCGTCACCACGCTGTTGTGCTGACGGAACTCATCCCCGAAGCTTTGCTGGATCGGAGCCCGGGGAGCATCATCGAGCTGTACGTGTGCCAAGAACTCGGAGGTGCCAGAGTAACGATGCTTGGATCGGTCGGATCGGGAAGAAGACGTACGACTACTTCCTCTACGTTGTGTCAACGCTTCCGTTGCGATCTACAAGGGTACGTAGATCATACTCTCCCCTCTCGTTGCTATGCATCACCATGATCTTGCGTGTGCGTAGGAAAATTTTGAAATTACTACGTTCCCCAACAGTGGTATCAGAGCCTAGGTTATATGGTTTGATGTTATATGCACGAGTAGAACACAAGTGAGTTGTGGTCGATATAAGTCATATTGCTTACCAGCATGTCATACTTTGGTTTGGCGGTATTGTTGGACGAAGCAGCCCGGACCGACATTACGCGTACGCTTACGCGAGACCGGTTCTCCCGACGTGCTTTGCACATAGGTGGCTTGCGGGTGACAGTTTCTCCAACTTTAGTTGAACCAAGTGTGGCTACGCCCGGTCCTTGCGAAGGTTAAAACAGCACCAACTTGACAAACTATCGTTGTGGTTTTGATGCGTAGGTAAGATTGGTTCTTGCTTAAGCCCGTAGCAGCCACGTAAAACTTGCAACAACAAAGTAGAGGACGTCTAACTTGTTTTTGCAGGGCATGTTGTGATGTGATATGGTCAAGACATGATGCTGATTTTTATTGTATGAGATGATCATGTTTTGTAACCGAGTTATCGGCAACTGGCAGGAGCCATATGGTTGTCGCTTTATTGTATGCAATGCAATCGCGATGTAATGCTTTACTTTATCACTAAGCGGTAGCGATAGTCGTGGAAGCACAAGCTTGGCGAGACGACAACGATGCTACGATGAAGATCAAGGTGTCGCGCCGGTGACGATGGTGATCACGACGGTGCTTCAGAGATGGAGATCACAAGCACAAGATGATGATGGCCATATCATATCACTTATATTGATTGCATGTGATGTTTATCTTTTATGCATCTTATCTTGCTTTGATTGACGGTAGCATTATAAGATGATCTCTCACTAAATTATCAAGAAGTGTTCTCCCTGAGTATGCACCGTTGCGAAAGTTCTTCGTGCTGAGACACCACGTGATGATCGGGTGTGATAGGCTCTACGTTCAAATACAACGGGTGCAAAACAGTTGCACACGTGGAATACTCAGGTTAAACTTGACGAGCCAAGCATATACAGATATGGCCTCGGAACACGGAGACCGAAAGGTCGAGCATGAATCATATAGTAGATATGATCAACATAAAGATGTTCACCAATGAAACTACTCCATCTCACGTGATGATCGGACATGGTTTAGTTGATTTGGATCACGTAATCACTTAGAGGATTAGAGGGATGTCTATCTAAGTGGGAGTTCTTTAAGTAAATTAACTGAACTTAAATTTATCATGAAACTTAGTACCTGATTAGTATCTTGCTTGTTTATGTTTGATTGTAGATAGATGGCTCGTGTTGTTGTTCCGCTGAATTTTAATGTGTTCCTTGAGAAAGCAAAGTTGAAAGATGATGGTAGCAATTACACGGACTGGGTCCGTAACTTGAGGATTATCCTCATTGCTGCATAGAAGAATTACGTCCTGGAAGCACCGCTGGGTGCCAGGCCTGCTGCAGAAGCAACGCCGGATGTTATGAACGTCTGGCAGAGCAAAGCTGATGACTACTCAATAGTTCAGTGTGCCATGCTTTACAGCTTAGAATCGGGACTTCAACGACGTTTTGAACGTCATGGAGCATATGAGATGTTCCAGGAGTTGAAGTTAATATTTCAAGCAAATGCCCGGATTGAGAGATACGAAGTCTCCAATAAGTTCTATAGCTGCAAGATGGAGGAGAACAGTTCTGTCAGTGAGCATATACTCAAAATGTCTAGGTATAATAATCACTTGATTCAGTTGGGAGTTAATCTTCCAGATGACTGCGTCATTGACAGAATTCTCCAATCACTGCCACCAAGCTACAAGAGCTTCGTGATGATGAAGGAAATATGCCCTAGAGGCAATAATAAAGTTATTATTTATTTCCTTATATCATGATAAATGTTTATTATTCATGCTAGAATTGTATTAACCGGAAACATAATACATGTGTGAATACATAGACAAACAAAGTGTCACTAGTATGCCTCTACTTGACTAGCTCATTAATCAAAGATGGTTATGTTTCCTAACCATAAACAAGGAGTTGTTATTTGATTAACGGGATCACATCATTAAGTGAATGATCTGATTGACATGACCCATTCCATTAGCTTAGCACCCGATCGTTTAGTATGTTGCTATTGCTTTCTTCATGACTTATACATGTTCCTATAACTATGAGATTATGCAACTCCCGTTTACCGGAGGAAAACTTTGGGTCCTACCAAACGTCACAACGTAACTGGGTGATTATAAAGGAGTACTACAAGTGTCTCCAAAGGTACATGTTGGGTTGGCGTATTTCGAGATTAGGTTTTGTCACTCCGATTGTCGGAGAGGTCTCTGCGGGCCCTCTTGGTAATGCACATCACATAAGCCTTGCAAGCATTACAACTAATAAGTTAGTTGTGAGATGATGTATTACGGAACGAGTAAAGAGACTTGCCGGTAACGAGATTGAACTAGGTATTGGATACCGACGATCGAATCTCGGGCAAGTAACATACCGATGACAAAGGGAACAACGTATGTTGTTATGCGGTCTGACCGATAAAGATCTTCATAGAATATGTAGGAGCCAATATGGGCATCCAAGTCCCGCTATTGGTTATTGACCGGAGATTTGTCTCAGTCATGTCTACATTGTTCTCGAACCGTAGGGTCCGCACGCTTAACGTTACGATGACAGTTATTATGAGTTTATGCATTTTGATGTACCGAAGTTAGTTCGGAGTCCCGGATGTGATCACGGACATGACGAGGAGTCTCGAAATGGTCGAGACATAAAGATTGATATATTGGACGACTATATTCGGACACCGGAAGGGTTCCGGGGAAGTTTCGGATAAAACAGGAGCACCGGGGGGTTACCAGAACCCCCCCCCCCCCCCCGGGGGTTAATGGGCCTTATGGGCCTAATGTGGAGAAGAGGAAGGGGCTGCCAGGGCAGGCCGCGCGCCCCCTCTCCCCCTAGTCCGAATTGGACAAGGAGGGAGGGGCAGCGCACCCCCTTTCCTTCTCTCCCTCCACCTCTCCTAGTTGGACAAGGAACGGGAGGGGAGTCCTACTCCCAGTAGGAGTAGGACTCCTCCTGCGCGCCTCCTCTAGGCTGGCCGCACCCTCCCCCCCCCTTGGATCCTTTATATACGGAGGCAAGGGGGCACCCTAGAACACACAAGTTGATCTTCGTGATCGTTCCTTAGCCGTGTGCGGTGCCCCCCTCCACCATATTCCACCTCGGTCATATCGTTGTAGTGCTTAGGTGAAGCCCTGCGTCGGTAGAACATCATCATCGTCACCACGCTGTTGTGCTGACGGAACTCATCCCCGAAGCTTTGCTGGATCGGAGCCCGGGGAGCATCATCGAGCTGTACGTGTGCCAAGAACTCGGAGGTGCCAGAGTAACGATGCTTGGATCGGTCGGATCGGGAAGAAGACGTACGACTACTTCCTCTACGTTGTGTCAATGCTTCCGTTGCGATCTACAAGGGTACGTAGATCATACTCTCCCCTCTCGTTACTATGCATCACCATGATCTTGCGTGTGCGTAGGAAAATTTTGAAATTACTACGTTCCCCAACAGTGGTATCAGAGCCTAGGTTATATGGTTTGATGTTATATGCACGAGTAGAACACAAGTGAGTTGTGGTCGATATAAGTCATATTGCTTACCAGCATGTCATACTTTGGTTTGGCGGTATTGTTGGACAAAGCAGCCCGGACCGACATTACGCGTACGCTTACGCGAGACCGGTTCTCCCGACGTGCTTTGCACATAGGTGGCTTGCGGGTGACAGTTTCTCCAACTTTAGTTGAACCAAGTGTGGCTACGCCCGGTCCTTGCGAAGGTTAAAACAACACCAACTTGACAAACTATCGTTGTGGTTTTGATGCGTAGGTAAGATTGGTTCTTGCTTAAGCCCGTAGCAGCCACGTAAAACTTGCAACAACAAAGTAGAGGACGTCTAACTTGTTTTTGCAGGGCATGTTGTGATGTGATATGGTCAAGACATGATGCTGATTTTTATTGTATGAGATGATCATGTTTTGTAACCGAGTTATCGGCAACTGGCAGGAGCCATATGGTTGTCGCTTTATTGTATGCAATGCAATCGCGATGTAATGCTTTACTTTATCACTAAGCGGTAGCGATAGTCGTGGAAGCACAAGCTTGGCGAGACGACAACGATGCTACGATGAAGATCAAGGTGTCGCGCCGGTGACGATGGTGATCACGACGGTGCTTCAGAGATGGAGATCACAAGCACAAGATGATGATGGCCATATCATATCACTTATATTGATTGCATGTGATGTTTATCTTTTATGCATCTTATCTTGCTTTGATTGACGGTAGCATTATAAGATGATCTCTCACTAAATTATCAAGAAGTGTTCTCCCTGAGTATGCACCGTTGCGAAAGTTCTTCGTGCTGAGACACCACGTGATGATCGGGTGTGATAGGCTCTACGTTCAAATACAACGGGTGCAAAACAGTTGCACACGTGGAATACTCAGGTTAAACTTGATGAGCCAAGCATATACAGATATGGCCTCGGAACACGGAGACCGAAAGGTCGAGCATGAATCATATAGTAGATATGATCAACATAAAGATGTTCACCAATGAAACTACTCCATCTCACGTGATGATCGGACATGGTTTAGTTGATTTGGATCACGTAATCACTTAGAGGATTAGAGGGATGTCTATCTAAGTGGGAGTTCTTTAAGTAAATTAACTGAACTTAAATTTATCATGAAACTTAGTACCTGATTAGTATCTTGCTTGTTTATGTTTGATTGTAGATAGATGGCTCGTGTTGTTGTTCCGCTGAATTTTAATGTGTTCCTTGAGAAAGCAAAGTTGAAAGATGATGGTAGCAATTACACGGACTGGGTCCGTAACTTGAGGATTATCCTCATTGCTGCATAGAAGAATTACGTCCTGGAAGCACCGCTGGGTGCCAGGCCTGCTGCAGAAGCAACGCCGGATGTTATGAACGTCTGGCAGAGCAAAGCTGATGACTACTCAATAGTTCAGTGTGCCATGCTTTACAGCTTAGAATCGGGACTTCAACGACGTTTTGAACGTCATGGAGCATATGAGATGTTCCAGGAGTTGAAGTTAATATTTCAAGCAAATGCCCGGATTGAGAGATACGAAGTCTCCAATAAGTTCTATAGCTGCAAGATGGAGGAGAACAGTTCTGTCAGTGAGCATATACTCAAAATGTCTAGGTATAATAATCACTTGATTCAGTTGGGAGTTAATCTTCCAGATGACTGCGTCATTGACAGAATTCTCCAATCACTGCCACCAAGCTACAAGAGCTTCGTGATGATGAAGGAAATATGCCCTAGAGGCAATAATAAAGTTATTATTTATTTCCTTATATCATGATAAATGTTTATTATTCATGCTAGAATTGTATTAACCGGAAACATAATACATGTGTGAATACATAGACAAACAAAGTGTCACTAGTATGCCTCTACTTGACTAGCTCATTAATCAAAGATGGTTATGTTTCCTAACCATAAACAAGGAGTTGTTATTTGATTAATGGGATCACATCATTAAGTGAATGATCTGATTGACATGACCCATTCCATTAGCTTAGCACCCGATCGTTTAGTATGCTGCTATTGCTTTCTTCATGACTTATACATGTTCCTATAACTATGAGATTATGCAACTCCCGTTTACCGGAGGAAAACTTTGGGTCCTACCAAACGTCACAACGTAACTGGGTGATTATAAAGGAGTACTACAAGTGTCTCCAAAGGTACATGTTGGGTTGGCGTATTTCGAGATTAGGTTTTGTCACTCCGATTGTCGGAGAGGTCTCTGCGGGCCCTCTTGGTAATGCACATCACATAAGCCTTGCAAGCATTACAACTAATAAGTTAGTTGTGAGATGATGTATTACGGAACGAGTAAAGAGACTTGCCGGTAACGAGATTGAACTAGGTATTGGATACCGACGATCGAATCTCGGGCAAGTAACATACCGATGACAAAGGGAACAACGTATGTTGTTATGCGGTCTGACTGATAAAGATCTTCATAGAATATGTAGGAGCCAATATGGGCATCCAAGTCCCGCTATTGGTTATTGACCGGAGATTTGTCTCAGTCATGTCTACATTGTTCTCGAACCGTAGGGTCCGCACGCTTAACGTTACGATGACAGTTATTATGAGTTTATGCATTTTGATGTACCGAAGTTAGTTCGGAGTCCCGGATGTGATCACGGACATGACGAGGAGTCTCGAAATGGTCGAGACATAAAGATTGATATATTGGACGACTATATTCGGACACCGGAAGGGTTCCGGGGAAGTTTCGGATAAAACAGGAGCACCGGGGGGTTACCAGAACCCCCCCCCCCCCCCCGGGGGTTAATGGGCCTTATGGGCCTAATGTGGAGAAGAGGAAGGGGCTGCCAGGGCAGGCCGCGCGCCCCCTCTCCCCCTAGTCCGAATTGGACAAGGAGGGAGGGGCAGCGCACCCCCTTTCCTTCTCTCCCTCCACCTCTCCTAGTTGGACAAGGAACGGGAGGGGAGTCCTACTCCCAGTAGGAGTAGGACTCCTCCTGCGCGCCTCCTCTAGGCTGGCCGCACCCTCCCCCCCCCCCTTGGATCCTTTATATACGGAGGCAAGGGGGCACCCTAGAACACACAAGTTGATCTTCGTGATCGTTCCTTAGCCGTGTGCGGTGCCCCCCTCCACCATATTCCACCTCGGTCATATCGTTGTAGTGCTTAGGTGAAGCCCTGCGTCGGTAGAACATCATCATCGTCACCACGCTGTTGTGCTGACGGAACTCATCCCCGAAGCTTTGCTGGATCGGAGCCCGGGGAGCATCATCGAGCTGTACGTGTGCCAAGAACTCGGAGGTGCCAGAGTAACGATGCTTGGATCGGTCGGATCGGGAAGAAGACGTACGACTACTTCCTCTACGTTGTGTCAACGCTTCCGTTGCGATCTACAAGGGTACGTAGATCATACTCTCCCCTCTCGTTGCTATGCATCACCATGATCTTGCGTGTGCGTAGGAAAATTTTGAAATTACTACGTTCCCCAACAGTGGTATCAGAGCCTAGGTTATATGGTTTGATGTTATATGCACGAGTAGAACACAAGTGAGTTGTGGTCGATATAAGTCATATTGCTTACCAGCATGTCATACTTTGGTTTGGCGGTATTGTTGGACGAAGCAGCCCGGACCGACATTACGCGTACGCTTACGCGAGACCGGTTCTCCCGACGTGCTTTGCACATAGGTGGCTTGCGGGTGACAGTTTCTCCAACTTTAGTTGAACCAAGTGTGGCTACGCCCGGTCCTTGCGAAGGTTAAAACAGCACCAACTTGACAAACTATCGTTGTGGTTTTGATGCGTAGGTAAGATTGGTTCTTGCTTAAGCCCGTAGCAGCCACGTAAAACTTGCAACAACAAAGTAGAGGACGTCTAACTTGTTTTTGCAGGGCATGTTGTGATGTGATATGGTCAAGACATGATGCTGATTTTTATTGTATGAGATGATCATGTTTTGTAACCGAGTTATCGGCAACTGGCAGGAGCCATATGGTTGTCGCTTTATTGTATGCAATGCAATCGCGATGTAATGCTTTACTTTATCACTAAGCGGTAGCGATAGTCGTGGAAGCACAAGCTTGGCGAGACGACAACGATGCTACGATGAAGATCAAGGTGTCGCGCCGGTGACGATGGTGATCACGACGGTGCTTCAGAGATGGAGATCACAAGCACAAGATGATGATGGCCATATCATATCACTTATATTGATTGCATGTGATGTTTATCTTTTATGCATCTTATCTTGCTTTGATTGACGGTAGCATTATAAGATGATCTCTCACTAAATTATCAAGAAGTGTTCTCCCTGAGTATGCACCGTTGCGAAAGTTCTTCGTGCTGAGACACCACGTGATGATCGGGTGTGATAGGCTCTACGTTCAAATACAACGGGTGCAAAACAGTTGCACACGTGGAATACTCAGGTTAAACTTGACGAGCCAAGCATATACAGATATGGCCTCGGAACACGGAGACCGAAAGGTCGAGCATGAATCATATAGTAGATATGATCAACATAAAGATGTTCACCAATGAAACTACTCCATCTCACGTGATGATCGGACATGGTTTAGTTGATTTGGATCACGTAATCACTTAGAGGATTAGAGGGATGTCTATCTAAGTGGGAGTTCTTTAAGTAAATTAACTGAACTTAAATTTATCATGAAACTTAGTACCTGATTAGTATCTTGCTTGTTTATGTTTGATTGTAGATAGATGGCTCGTGTTGTTGTTCCGCTGAATTTTAATGTGTTCCTTGAGAAAGCAAAGTTGAAAGATGATGGTAGCAATTACACGGACTGGGTCCGTAACTTGAGGATTATCCTCATTGCTGCATAGAAGAATTACGTCCTGGAAGCACCGCTGGGTGCCAGGCCTGCTGCAGAAGCAACGCCGGATGTTATGAACGTCTGGCAGAGCAAAGCTGATGACTACTCAATAGTTCAGTGTGCCATGCTTTACAGCTTAGAATCGGGACTTCAACGACGTTTTGAACGTCATGGAGCATATGAGATGTTCCAGGAGTTGAAGTTAATATTTCAAGCAAATGCCCGGATTGAGAGATACGAAGTCTCCAATAAGTTCTATAGCTGCAAGATGGAGGAGAACAGTTCTGTCAGTGAGCATATACTCAAAATGTCTAGGTATAATAATCACTTGATTCAGTTGGGAGTTAATCTTCCAGATGACTGCGTCATTGACAGAATTCTCCAATCACTGCCACCAAGCTACAAGAGCTTCGTGATGATGAAGGAAATATGCCCTAGAGGCAATAAAAAGTTATTATTTATTTCCTTATATCATGATAAATGTTTATTATTCATGCTATAATTGTATTAACCGGAAACATAATACATGTGTGAATACATAGACAAACAAAGTGTCACTAGTATGCCTCTACTTGACTAGCTCATTAATCAAAGATGGTTATGTTTCCTAACCATAAACAAGGAGTTGTTATTTGATTAACGGGATCACATCATTAAGTGAATGATCTGATTGACATGACCCATTCCATTAGCTTAGCACCCGATCGTTTAGTATGTTGCTATTGCTTTCTTCATGACTTATACATGTTCCTATAACTATGAGATTATGCAACTCCCGTTTACCGGAGGAACACTTTGGGTCCTACCAAACGTCACAACGTAACTGGGTGATTATAAAGGAGTACTACAAGTGTCTCCAAAGGTACATGTTGGGTTGGCGTATTTCGAGATTAGGTTTTGTCACTCCGATTGTCGGAGAGGTCTCTGCGGGCCCTCTTGGTAATGCACATCACATAAGCCTTGCAAGCATTACAACTAATAAGTTAGTTGTGAGATGATGTATTACGGAACGAGTAAAGAGACTTGCCGGTAACGAGATTGAACTAGGTATTGGATACCGACGATCGAATCTCGGGCAAGTAACATACCGATGACAAAGGGAACAACGTATGTTGTTATGCGGTCTGACCGATAAAGATCTTCATAGAATATGTAGGAGCCAATATGGGCATCCAAGTCCCGCTATTGGTTATTGACCGGAGATTTGTCTCAGTCATGTCTACATTGTTCTCGAACCGTAGGGTCCGCACGCTTAACGTTACGATGACAGTTATTATGAGTTTATGCATTTTGATGTACCGAAGTTAGTTCGGAGTCCCGGATGTGATCACGGACATGACGAGGAGTCTCGAAATGGTCGAGACATAAAGATTGATATATTGGACGACTATATTCGGACACCGGAAGGGTTCCGGGGAAGTTTCGGATAAAACAGGAGCACCGGGGGGTTACCAGAACCCCCCCCCCCCCCCGGGGGGTTAATGGGCCTTATGGGCCTAATGTGGAGAAGAGGAAGGGGCTGCCAGCGCAGGCCGCGCGCCCCCTCTCCCCCTAGTCCGAATTGGACAAGGAGGGAGGGGCAGCGCACCCCCTTTCCTTCTCTCCCTCCACCTCTCCTAGTTGGACAAGGAACGGGAGGGGAGTCCTACTCCCGGTAGGAGTAGGACTCCTCCTGCGCGCCTCCTCTAGGCTGGCCGCACCCTCCCCCCCCCCTTGGATCCTTTATATGCGGAGGCAAGGGGGCACCCTAGAACACACAAGTTGATCTTCGTGATCGTTCCTTAGCCGTGTGCGGTGCCCCCCTCCACCATATTCCACCTCGGTCATATCGTTGTAGTGCTTAGGCGAAGCCCTGCGTCGGTAGAACATCATCATCGTCACCACGCTGTTGTGCTGACGGAACTCATCCCCGAAGCTTTGCTGGATCGGAGCCCGAGGAGCATCATCGAGCTGTACGTGTGCCAAGAACTCGGAGGTGCCAGAGTAACGATGCTTGGATCGGTCGGATCGGGAAGAAGACGTACGACTACTTCCTCTACGTTGTGTCAACGCTTCCGTTGCGATCTACAAGGGTACGTAGATCATACTCTCCCCTCTCGTTGCTATGCATCACCATGATCTTGCGTGTGCGTAGGAAAATTTTGAAATTACTACGTTCCCCAACAGTGGTATCAGAGCCTAGGTTATATGGTTTGATGTTATATGCACGAGTAGAACACAAGTGAGTTGTGGTCGATATAAGTCATATTGCTTACCAGCATGTCATACTTTGGTTTGGCGGTATTGTTGGACAAAGCAGCCCGGACCGACATTACGCGTACGCTTACGCGAGACCGGTTCTCCCGACGTGCTTTGCACATAGGTGGCTTGCGGGTGACAGTTTCTCCAACTTTAGTTGAACCAAGTGTGGCTACGCCCGGTCCTTGCGAAGGTTAAAACAACACCAACTTGACAAACTATCGTTGTGGTTTTGATGCGTAGGTAAGATTGGTTCTTGCTTAAGCCCGTAGCAGCCACGTAAAACTTGCAACAACAAAGTAGAGGACGTCTAACTTGTTTTTGCAGGGCATGTTGTGATGTGATATGGTCAAGACATGATGCTGATTTTTATTGTATGAGATGATCATGTTTTGTAACCGAGTTATCGGCAACTGGCAGGAGCCATATGGTTGTCGCTTTATTGTATGCAATGCAATCGCGATGTAATGCTTTACTTTATCACTAAGCGGTAGCGATAGTCGTGGAAGCACAAGCTTGGCGAGACGACAACGATGCTACGATGAAGATCAAGGTGTCGCGCCGGTGACGATGGTGATCACGACGGTGCTTCAGAGATGGAGATCACAAGCACAAGATGATGATGGCCATATCATATCACTTATATTGATTGCATGTGATGTTTATCTTTTATGCATCTTATCTTGCTTTGATTGACGGTAGCATTATAAGATGATCTCTCACTAAATTATCAAGAAGTGTTCTCCCTGAGTATGCACCGTTGCGAAAGTTCTTCGTGCTGAGACACCACGTGATGATCGGGTGTGATAGGCTCTACGTTCAAATACAACGGGTGCAAAACAGTTGCACACGTGGAATACTCAGGTTAAACTTGACGAGCCAAGCATATACAGATATGGCCTCGGAACACGGAGACCGAAAGGTCGAGCATGAATCATATAGTAGATATGATCAACATAAAGATGTTCACCAATGAAACTACTCCATCTCACGTGATGATCGGACATGGTTTAGTTGATTTGGATCACGTAATCACTTAGAGGATTAGAGGGATGTCTATCTAAGTGGGAGTTCTTTAAGTAAATTAACTGAACTTAAATTTATCATGAAACTTAGTACCTGATTAGTATCTTGCTTGTTTATGTTTGATTGTAGATAGATGGCTCGTGTTGTTGTTCCGCTGAATTTTAATGTGTTCCTTGAGAAAGCAAAGTTGAAAGATGATGGTAGCAATTACACGGACTGGGTCCGTAACTTGAGGATTATCCTCATTGCTGCATAGAAGAATTACGTCCTGGAAGCACCGCTGGGTGCCAGGCCTGCTGCAGAAGCAACGCCGGATGTTATGAACGTCTGGCAGAGCAAAGCTGATGACTACTCAATAGTTCAGTGTGCCATGCTTTACAGCTTAGAATCGGGACTTCAACGACGTTTTGAACGTCATGGAGCATATGAGATGTTCCAGGAGTTGAAGTTAATATTTCAAGCAAATGCCCGGATTGAGAGATACGAAGTCTCCAATAAGTTCTATAGCTGCAAGATGGAGGAGAACAGTTCTGTCAGTGAGCATATACTCAAAATGTCTAGGTATAATAATCACTTGATTCAGTTGGGAGTTAATCTTCCAGATGACTGCGTCATTGACAGAATTCTCCAATCACTGCCACCAAGCTACAAGAGCTTCGTGATGATGAAGGAAATATGCCCTAGAGGCAATAAAAAGTTATTATTTATTTCCTTATATCATGATAAATGTTTATTATTCATGCTATAATTGTATTAACCGGAAACATAATACATGTGTGAATACATAGACAAACAAAGTGTCACTAGTATGCCTCTACTTGACTAGCTCATTAATCAAAGATGGTTATGTTTCCTAACCATAAACAAGGAGTTGTTATTTGATTAACGGGATCACATCATTAAGTGAATGATCTGATTGACATGACCCATTCCATTAGCTTAGCACCCGATCGTTTAGTATGTTGCTATTGCTTTCTTCATGACTTATACATGTTCCTATAACTATGAGATTATGCAACTCCCGTTTACCGGAGGAACACTTTGGGTCCTACCAAACGTCACAACGTAACTGGGTGATTATAAAGGAGTACTACAAGTGTCTCCAAAGGTACATGTTGGGTTGGCGTATTTCGAGATTAGGTTTTGTCACTCCGATTGTCGGAGAGGTCTCTGCGGGCCCTCTTGGTAATGCACATCACATAAGCCTTGCAAGCATTACAACTAATAAGTTAGTTGTGAGATGATGTATTACGGAACGAGTAAAGAGACTTGCCGGTAACGAGATTGAACTAGGTATTGGATACCGACGATCGAATCTCGGGCAAGTAACATACCGATGACAAAGGGAACAACGTATGTTGTTATGCGGTCTGACCGATAAAGATCTTCATAGAATATGTAGGAGCCAATATGGGCATCCAAGTCCCGCTATTGGTTATTGACCGGAGATTTGTCTCAGTCATGTCTACATTGTTCTCGAACCGTAGGGTCCGCACGCTTAACGTTACGATGACAGTTATTATGAGTTTATGCATTTTGATGTACCGAAGTTAGTTCGGAGTCCCGGATGTGATCACGGACATGACGAGGAGTCTCGAAATGGTCGAGACATAAAGATTGATATATTGGACGACTATATTCGGACACCGGAAGGGTTCCGGGGAAGTTTCGGATAAAACAGGAGCACCGGGGGGTTACCAGAACCCCCCCCCCCGGGGGGTTAATGGGCCTTATGGGCCTAATGTGGAGAAGAGGAAGGGGCTGCCAGGGCAGGCCGCGCGCCCCCTCTCCCCCTAGTCCGAATTGGACAAGGAGGGAGGGGCAGCGCACCCCCTTTCCTTCTCTCCCTCCACCTCTCCTAGTTGGACAAGGAACGGGAGGGGAGTCCTACTCCCGGTAGGAGTAGGACTCCTCCTGCGCGCCTCCTCTAGGCTGGCCGCACCCTCCCCCCCCCCTTGGATCCTTTATATGCGGAGGCAAGGGGGCACCCTAGAACACACAAGTTGATCTTCGTGATCGTTCCTTAGCCGTGTGCGGTGCCCCCCTCCACCATATTCCACCTCGGTCATATCGTTGTAGTGCTTAGGCGAAGCCCTGCGTCGGTAGAACATCATCATCGTCACCACGCTGTTGTGCTGACGGAACTCATCCCCGAAGCTTTGCTGGATCGGAGCCCGAGGAGCATCATCGAGCTGTACGTGTGCCAAGAACTCGGAGGTGCCAGAGTAACGATGCTTGGATCGGTCGGATCGGGAAGAAGACGTACGACTACTTCCTCTACGTTGTGTCAACGCTTCCGTTGCGATCTACAAGGGTACGTAGATCATACTCTCCCCTCTCGTTGCTATGCATCACCATGATCTTGCGTGTGCGTAGGAAAATTTTGAAATTACTACGTTCCCCAACAGTGGTATCAGAGCCTAGGTTATATGGTTTGATGTTATATGCACGAGTAGAACACAAGTGAGTTGTGGTCGATATAAGTCATATTGCTTACCAGCATGTCATACTTTGGTTTGGCGGTATTGTTGGACGAAGCAGCCCGGACCGACATTACGCGTACGCTTACGCGAGACCGGTTCTCCCGACGTGCTTTGCACATAGGTGGCTTGCGGGTGACAGTTTCTCCAACTTTAGTTGAACCAAGTGTGGCTACGCCCGGTCCTTGCGAAGGTTAAAACAACACCAACTTGACAAACTATCGTTGTGGTTTTGATGCGTAGGTAAGATTGGTTCTTGCTTAAGCCCGTAGCAGCCACGTAAAACTTGCAACAACAAAGTAGAGGACGTCTAACTTGTTTTTGCAGGGCATGTTGTGATGTGATATGGTCAAGACATGATGCTGATTTTTATTGTATGAGATGATCATGTTTTGTAACCGAGTTATCGGCAACTGGCAGGAGCCATATGGTTGTCGCTTTATTGTATGCAATGCAATCGCGATGTAATGCTTTACTTTATCACTAAGCGGTAGCGATAGTCGTGGAAGCACAAGCTTGGCGAGACGACAACGATGCTACGATGAAGATCAAGGTGTCGCGCCGGTGACGATGGTGATCACGACGGTGCTTCAGAGATGGAGATCACAAGCACAAGATGATGATGGCCATATCATATCACTTATATTGATTGCATGTGATGTTTATCTTTTATGCATCTTATCTTGCTTTGATTGACGGTAGCATTATAAGATGATCTCTCACTAAATTATCAAGAAGTGTTCTCCCTGAGTATGCACCGTTGCGAAAGTTCTTCGTGCTGAGACACCACGTGATGATCGGGTGTGATAGGCTCTACGTTCAAATACAACGGGTGCAAAACAGTTGCACACGTGGAATACTCAGGTTAAACTTGACGAGCCAAGCATATACAGATATGGCCTCGGAACACGGAGACCGAAAGGTCGAGCATGAATCATATAGTAGATATGATCAACATAAAGATGTTCACCAATGAAACTACTCCATCTCACGTGATGATCGGACATGGTTTAGTTGATTTGGATCACGTAATCACTTAGAGGATTAGAGGGATGTCTATCTAAGTGGGAGTTCTTTAAGTAAATTAACTGAACTTAAATTTATCATGAAACTTAGTACCTGATTAGTATCTTGCTTGTTTATGTTTGATTGTAGATAGATGGCTCGTGTTGTTGTTCCGCTGAATTTTAATGTGTTCCTTGAGAAAGCAAAGTTGAAAGATGATGGTAGCAATTACACGGACTGGGTCCGTAACTTGAGGATTATCCTCATTGCTGCATAGAAGAATTACGTCCTGGAAGCACCGCTGGGTGCCAGGCCTGCTGCAGAAGCAACGCCGGATGTTATGAACGTCTGGCAGAGCAAAGCTGATGACTACTCAATAGTTCAGTGTGCCATGCTTTACAGCTTAGAATCGGGACTTCAACGACGTTTTGAACGTCATGGAGCATATGAGATGTTCCAGGAGTTGAAGTTAATATTTCAAGCAAATGCCCGGATTGAGAGATACGAAGTCTCCAATAAGTTCTATAGCTGCAAGATGGAGGAGAACAGTTCTGTCAGTGAGCATATACTCAAAATGTCTAGGTATAATAATCACTTGATTCAGTTGGGAGTTAATCTTCCAGATTACTGCGTCATTGACAGAATTCTCCAATCACTGCCACCAAGCTACAAGAGCTTCGTGATGATGAAGGAAATATGCCCTAGAGGCAATAATAAAGTTATTATTTATTTCCTTATATCATGATAAATGTTTATTATTCATGCTAGAATTGTATTAACCGGAAACATAATACATGTGTGAATACATAGACAAACAAAGTGTCACTAGTATGCCTCTACTTGACTAGCTCATTAATCAAAGATGGTTATGTTTCCTAACCATAAACAAGGAGTTGTTATTTGATTAACGGGATCACATCATTAAGTGAATGATCTGATTGACATGACCCATTCCATTAGCTTAGCACCCGATCGTTTAGTATGTTGCTATTGCTTTCTTCATGACTTATACATGTTCCTATAACTATGAGATTATGCAACTCCCGTTTACCGGAGGAAAACTTTGGGTCCTACCAAACGTCACAACGTAACTGGGTGATTATAAAGGAGTACTACAAGTGTCTCCAAAGGTACATGTTGGGTTGGCGTATTTCGAGATTAGGTTTTGTCACTCCGATTGTCGGAGAGGTCTCTGCGGGCCCTCTTGGTAATGCACATCACATAAGCCTTGCAAGCATTACAACTAATAAGTTAGTTGTGAGATGATGTATTACGGAACGAGTAAAGAGACTTGCCGGTAACGAGATTGAACTAGGTATTGGATACCGACGATCGAATCTCGGGCAAGTAACATACCGATGACAAAGGGAACAACGTATGTTGTTATGCGGTCTGACCGATAAAGATCTTCATAGAATATGTAGGAGCCAATATGGGCATCCAAGTCCCGCTATTGGTTATTGACCGGAGATTTGTCTCAGTCATGTCTACATTGTTCTCGAACCGTAGGGTCCGCACGCTTAACGTTACGATGACAGTTATTATGAGTTTATGCATTTTGATGTACCGAAGTTAGTTCGGAGTCCCGGATGTGATCACGGACATGACGAGGAGTCTCGAAATGGTCGAGACATAAAGATTGATATATTGGACGACTATATTCAGACACCGGAAGGGTTCCGGGGAAGTTTCGGATAAAACAGGAGCACCGGGGGGTTACCAGAACCCCCCCCCCCCCGGGGGTTAATGGGCCTTATGGGCCTAATGTGGAGAAGAGGAAGGGGCTGCCAGGGCAGGCCGCGCGCCCCCTCTCCCCCTAGTCCGAATTGGACAAGGAGGGAGGGGCAGCGCACCCCCTTTCCTTCTCTCCCTCCACCTCTCCTAGTTGGACAAGGAACGGGAGGGGAGTCCTACTCCCGGTAGGAGTAGGACTCCTCCTGCGCGCCTCCTCTAGGCTGGCCGCACCCTCCCCCCCCCCCCTTGGATCCTTTATATGCGGAGGCAAGGGGGCACCCTAGAACACACAAGTTGATCTTCGTGATCGTTCCTTAGCCGTGTGCGGTGCCCCCCTCCACCATATTCCACCTCGGTCATATCGTTGTAGTGCTTAGGCGAAGCCCTGCGTCGGTAGAACATCATCATCGTCACCATGCTGTTGTGCTGACGGAACTCATCCCCGAAGCTTTGCTGGATCGGAGCCCGAGGAGCATCATCGAGCTGTACGTGTGCCAAGAACTCGGAGGTGCCAGAGTAACGATGCTTGGATCGGTCGGATCGGGAAGAAGACGTACGACTACTTCCTCTACGTTGTGTCAACGCTTCCGTTGCGATCTACAAGGGTACGTAGATCATACTCTCCCCTCTCGTTGCTATGCATCACCATGATCTTGCGTGTGCGTAGGAAAATTTTGAAATTACTACGTTCCCCAACAGTGGTATCAGAGCCTAGGTTATATGGTTTGATGTTATATGCACGAGTAGAACACAAGTGAGTTGTGGTCGATATAAGTCATATTGCTTACCAGCATGTCATACTTTGGTTTGGCGGTATTGTTGGACGAAGCAGCCCGGACCGACATTACGCGTACGCTTACGCGAGACCGGTTCTCCCGACGTGCTTTGCACATAGGTGGCTTGCGGGTGACAGTTTCTCCAACTTTAGTTGAACCAAGTGTGGCTACGCCCGGTCCTTGCGAAGGTTAAAACAACACCAACTTGACAAACTATCGTTGTGGTTTTGATGCGTAGGTAAGATTGGTTCTTGCTTAAGCCCGTAGCAGCCACGTAAAACTTGCAACAACAAAGTAGAGGACGTCTAACTTGTTTTTGCAGGGCATGTTGTGATGTGATATGGTCAAGACATGATGCTGATTTTTATTGTATGAGATGATCATGTTTTGTAACCGAGTTATCGGCAACTGGCAGGAGCCATATGGTTGTCGCTTTATTGTATGCAATGCAATCGCGATGTAATGCTTTACTTTATCACTAAGCGGTAGCGATAGTCGTGGAAGCACAAGCTTGGCGAGACGACAACGATGCTACGATGAAGATCAAGGTGTCGCGCCGGTGACGATGGTGATCACGACGGTGCTTCAGAGATGGAGATCACAAGCACAAGATGATGATGGCCATATCATATCACTTATATTGATTGCATGTGATGTTTATCTTTTATGCATCTTATCTTGCTTTGATTGACGGTAGCATTATAAGATGATCTCTCACTAAATTATCAAGAAGTGTTCTCCCTGAGTATGCACCGTTGCGAAAGTTCTTCGTGCTGAGACACCACGTGATGATCGGGTGTGATAGGCTCTACGTTCAAATACAACGGGTGCAAAACAGTTGCACACGTGGAATACTCAGGTTAAACTTGACGAGCCAAGCATATACAGATATGGCCTCGGAACACGGAGACCGAAAGGTCGAGCATGAATCATATAGTAGATATGATCAACATAAAGATGTTCACCAATGAAACTACTCCATCTCACGTGATGATCGGACATGGTTTAGTTGATTTGGATCACGTAATCACTTAGAGGATTAGAGGGATGTCTATCTAAGTGGGAGTTCTTTAAGTAAATTAACTGAACTTAAATTTATCATGAAACTTAGTACCTGATTAGTATCTTGCTTGTTTATGTTTGATTGTAGATAGATGGCTCGTGTTGTTGTTCCGCTGAATTTTAATGTGTTCCTTGAGAAAGCAAAGTTGAAAGATGATGGTAGCAATTACACGGACTGGGTCCGTAACTTGAGGATTATCCTCATTGCTGCATAGAAGAATTACGTCCTGGAAGCACCGCTGGGTGCCAGGCCTGCTGCAGAAGCAACGCCGGATGTTATGAACGTCTGGCAGAGCAAAGCTGATGACTACTCAATAGTTCAGTGTGCCATGCTTTACAGCTTAGAATCGGGACTTCAACGACGTTTTGAACGTCATGGAGCATATGAGATGTTCCAGGAGTTGAAGTTAATATTTCAAGCAAATGCCCGGATTGAGAGATACGAAGTCTCCAATAAGTTCTATAGCTGCAAGATGGAGGAGAACAGTTCTGTCAGTGAGCATATACTCAAAATGTCTAGGTATAATAATCACTTGATTCAGTTGGGAGTTAATCTTCCAGATGACTGCGTCATTGACAGAATTCTCCAATCACTGCCACCAAGCTACAAGAGCTTCGTGATGATGAAGGAAATATGCCCTAGAGGCAATAAAAAGTTATTATTTATTTCCTTATATCATGATAAATGTTTATTATTCATGCTATAATTGTATTAACCGGAAACATAATACATGTGTGAATACATAGACAAACAAAGTGTCACTAGTATGCCTCTACTTGACTAGCTCATTAATCAAAGATGGTTATGTTTCCTAACCATAAACAAGGAGTTGTTATTTGATTAACGGGATCACATCATTAAGTGAATGATCTGATTGACATGACCCATTCCATTAGCTTAGCACCCGATCGTTTAGTATGTTGCTATTGCTTTCTTCATGACTTATACATGTTCCTATAACTATGAGATTATGCAACTCCCGTTTACCGGAGGAACACTTTGGGTCCTACCAAACGTCACAACGTAACTGGGTGATTATAAAGGAGTACTACAAGTGTCTCCAAAGGTACATGTTGGGTTGGCGTATTTCGAGATTAGGTTTTGTCACTCCGATTGTCGGAGAGGTCTCTGCGGGCCCTCTTGGTAATGCACATCACATAAGCCTTGCAAGCATTACAACTAATAAGTTAGTTGTGAGATGATGTATTACAGAACGAGTAAAGAGACTTGCCGGTAACGAGATTGAACTAGGTATTGGATACCGACGATCGAATCTCGGGCAAGTAACATACCGATGACAAAGGGAACAACGTATGTTGTTATGCGGTCTGACCGATAAAGATCTTCATAGAATATGTAGGAGCCAATATGGGCATCCAAGTCCCGCTATTGGTTATTGACCGGAGATTTGTCTCAGTCATGTCTACATTGTTCTCGAACCGTAGGGTCCGCACGCTTAACGTTACGATGACAGTTATTATGAGTTTATGCATTTTGATGTACCGAAGTTAGTTCGGAGTCCCGGATGTGATCACGGACATGACGAGGAGTCTCGAAATGGTCGAGATATAAAGATTGATATATTGGACGACTATATTCGGACACCGGAAGGGTTCCGGGGAAGTTTCGGATAAAACAGGAGCACCGGGGGGTTACCAGAACCCCCCCCCCCCCCCCGGGGGTTAATGGGCCTTATGGGCCTAATGTGGAGAAGAGGAAGGGGCTGCCAGGGCAGGCCGCGCGCCCCCTCTCCCCCTAGTCCGAATTGGACAAGGAGGGAGGGGCAGCGCACCCCCTTTCCTTCTCTCCCTCCACCTCTCCTAGTTGGACAAGGAACGGGAGGGGAGTCCTACTCCCGGTAGGAGTAGGACTCCTCCTGCGCGCCTCCTCTAGGCTGGCCGCACCCTCCCCCCCCTTGGATCCTTTATATACGGAGGCAAGGGGGCACCCTAGAACACACAAGTTGATCTTCGTGATCGTTCCTTAGCCGTGTGCGGTGCCCCCCTCCACCATATTCCACCTCGGTCATATCGTTGTAGTGCTTAGGCGAAGCCCTGCGTCGGTAGAACATCATCATCGTCACCACGCTGTTGTGCTGACGGAACTCATCCCCGAAGCTTTGCTGGATCGGAGCCCGGGGAGCATCATCGAGCTGTACGTGTGCCAAGAACTCGGAGGTGCCAGAGTAACGATGCTTGGATCGGTCGGATCGGGAAGAAGATGTACGACTACTTCCTCTACGTTGTGTCAACGCTTCCGTTGCGATCTACAAGGGTACGTAGATCATACTCTCCCCTCTCGTTGCTATGCATCACCATGATCTTGCGTGTGCGTAGGAAAATTTTGAAATTACTACGTTCCCCAACAGTGGTATCGGAGCCTAGGTTATATGGTTTGATGTTATATGCACGAGTAGAACACAAGTGAGTTGTGGTCGATATAAGTCATACTGCTTACCAGCATGTCATACTTTGGTTTGGCGGTATTGTTGGACGAAGCAGCCCGGACCGACATTACGCGTACGCTTACGCGAGACCGGTTCTCCCGACGTGCTTTGCACATAGGTGGCTTGCGGGTGACAGTTTCTCCAACTTTAGTTGAACCAAGTGTGGCTACGCCCGGTCCTTGCGAAGGTTAAAACAACACCAACTTGACAAACTATCGTTGTGGTTTTGATGCGTAGGTAAGATTGGTTCTTGCTTAAGCCCGTAGCAGCCACGTAAAACTTGCAACAACAAAGTAGAGGACGTCTAACTTGTTTTTGCAGGGCATGTTGTGATGTGATATGGTCAAGACATGATGCTGATTTTTATTGTATGAGATGATCATGTTTTGTAACCGAGTTATCGGCAACTGGCAGGAGCCATATGGTTGTCGCTTTATTGTATGCAATGCAATCGCGATGTAATGCTTTACTTTATCACTAAGCGGTAGCGATAGTCGTGGAAGCACAAGCTTCGCGAGACGACAACGATGCTACGATGAAGATCAAGGTGTCGCGCCGGTGACGATGGTGATCATGACGGTGCTTCGGAGATGGAGATCACAAGCACAAGATGATGATGGCCATATCATATCACTTATATTGATTGCATGTGATGTTTATCTTTTATGCATCTTATCTTGCTTTGATTGACGGTAGCATTATAAGATGATCTCTCACTAAATTATCAAGAAGTGTTCTCCCTGAGTATGCACCGTTGCGAAAGTTCTTCGTGCTGAGACACCACGTGATGATCGGGTGTGATAGGCTCTACGTTCAAATACAACGGGTGCAAAACAGTTGCACACGTGGAATACTCAGGTTAAACTTGACGAGCCAAGCATATACAGATATGGCCTCGGAACACGGAGACCGAAAGGTCGAGCATGAATCATATAGTAGATATGATCAACATAAAGATGTTCACCAATGAAACTACTCCATCTCACGTGATGATCGGACATGGTTTAGTTGATTTGGATCACGTAATCACTTAGAGGATTAGAGGGATGTCTATCTAAGTGGGAGTTCTTTAAGTAAATTAACTGAACTTAAATTTATCATGAAACTTAGTACCTGATTAGTATCTTGCTTGTTTATGTTTGATTGTAGATAGATGGCTCGTGCTGTTGTTCCGTTGAATTTTAATGCGTTCCTTGAGAAAGCAAAGTTGAAAGATGATGGTAGCAATTACACGGACTGGGTCCGTAACTTGAGGATTATCCTCATTGTTGCACGGAAGAATTACATCCTGGAAGCACCGCTGGGTGCCAGGCCTGCTGCAGGAGCAACGCCGGATGTTATGAACATCTGGCAGAGCAAAGCTGATGACTACTCAATAGTTCAGTGTGCCATGCTTTACGGCTTAGAATTGGGACTTCAACGACATTTTGAACGTCATGGAGCATATGAGATGTTCCAGGAGTTGAAGTTAATATTTCAAGCAAATGCCCGGATTGAGAGATACGAAGTCTCCAATAAGTTCTATAGCTGCAAGATGGAGGAGAACAGTTCTGTCAGTGAGCATATACTCAAAATGTCTGAGTATAATAATCACTTGATTCAGTTGGGAGTTAATCTTCCAGATGACTGCGTCATTGACAGAATTCTCCAATCACTGCCACCAAGCTACAACAGCTTTGTGATGAACTATAATATGCAAGGGATGAATAAGACTATTCCCGAGCTCTTCGCGATGCTGAAAGCTGCGTAGGTAGAAATCAAGAAGGAGCATCAAGTGTTGATGGTCAACAAGACCACTAGTTTCAAAAAAAAGGGCAAAGGGAAGAAGAAGGGGAACTTCAAAAAGAACGGCAAGCAAGTTGCTACTCAAGAGAAGAAACCCAAACCTGGACCTAATCCTGAAACTGAGTGCTTCTATTGCAAGCAGACTGGTCACTGGAAGCGGAACTGCCCCAAGTATTTGGCGGATAAGAAGGATGGCAAGGTGAACAAAGGTATATGTGATATACATGTTATTGATGTGTACCTTACTAATGCTCGCAGTAGCACCTGGGTATTTGATACTGGTTCTGTTGCTAATATTTGCAACTCGAAACAGGGACTACGGATTAAGCGAAGATTGGCTAAGGACGAGGTGACGATGCGCGTGGGAAACGGTTCCAAAGTCGATATGATCGCAGTCGGCACGCTACCTCTACATCTACCTTCGGGATTAATATTAGACCTGAATAATTGTTATTTGGTGCCAGCGTTGAGCATGAACATTATATCTAGATCTTGTTTGATGCGAGACGGTTATTCATTTAAATCAGAGAATAATGGTTGTTCTATTTATATGAGTAATATCTTTTATGGTCATGCACCCTTGAATAGTGGTCTATTCTTGTTAAATCTCGATAGTAGTAATACACATATTCATAATGTTGAAGCCAAAAGATGCAGAGTTGATAATGATAGTGCAACATATTTGTGGCACTGCCGTTTAGGTCATATCGGTGTAAAGCGCATGAAGAAACTCCATACTGATGGACTTTTGGAACCACTTGATTCTGAATCACTTGGTACTTGCGAACCGTGCCTCATGGTCAAGATAACTAAAACACCGTTCTCCGGTACTATGGAGAGAGCAACAGATTTGTTGGAAATCATACATACAGATGTATGTGGTGCGATGAATATTGAGGCTCGTGGCAGATATCGTTATTTTCTCACCTTCACAGATGATTTAAGCAGATATGGGTATATCTACTTAATGAAACATAAGTCTAAAATGTTTGAAAAGTTCAAGGAATTTCAGAGTGAAGCTGAAAATCATCGTAACAAGAAAATAAAGTTTCTACGATCTGATCGTGGAGGAGAATATTTGAGTTACGAGTTTGGTGTACATTTGAAAAATTGTGGAATAGTTTCGCAACTCACGCCACCCGGAACACCACAGCGTAATGGTGTGTCCGAACGTCGTAATCGTACTTTACTGGATATGGTGCAATCTATGATGTCTCTTACTGATTTACCGCTATTGTTTTGGGGATATGCTCTAGAGACGGCCGCATTCACGTTAAATAGGGCACCATCAAAATCCGTTGAGACGACACCTTATGAACTGTGGTTTGGCAAGAAACCAAAGTTGTCGTTTCTGAAAGTTTGGGGCTGCGATGCTTATGTGAAAAAGCTTCAACCTGATAAGCTCGAACCCAAATCGGAGAAATGTGTCTTCATAGGATATCCAAAGGAGACTATTGGATACACCTTCTATCACAAATCCGAAGGCAAGACTTTTGTTGCTAAATTCAGAAACTTTCTGGAGAAGGAGTTTCTCTCGAAAGAAGTGAGTGGGAGGAAAGTAGAACTTGACGAGGTAACTGTACCTGCTCCCTTATTGGAAAGTAGTACATCACAAAAAACTGTTTCTGTGACACCTACACCAGTTAGTGAGGAAGCTAATGATAATGATCATGAAACTTCAGAACAAGATACTACTGAACTTCGTAGATCAACCAGAGTGAGATCCGCGCCAGAGTGGTACGGTAATCCTGTTCTGGAAGTCATGCTACTAGATCATGATGAACCCACGAACTATGAAGAAGCGATGGTGAGCCCAGATTCCGCAAAATGGCTTGAAGCCATGAAATCTGAGATGGGATCCATGTATGAGAACAAAGTATGGACTTTGGTTGACTTGCCCGATGATCGGGAAGCAATTGAGAATAAATGGATCTTCAAGAAGAAGACTGACGCTGACGATAATATTACTATCTACAAAGCTCGACTTGTCGCAAAAGGTTTTCGGCAAGTTCAAGGGATTGACTACGATGAGACCTTCTCACCCGTAGCGATGCTTAAGTCTGTCCGAATCATGTTAGCAATTGCCGCATTTTATGATTATGAAATTTGGCAGATGGATGTCAAAACTGCGTTTCTGAATGGATTTCTGGAAGAAGAGTTGTATATGATGCAACCAGAAGGTTTTGTCGATCCAAAGGGAGCTAACAAAGTGTGCAAGCTCCAGCGATCCATTTATGGACTGGTGCAAGCCTCTCGGAGTTGGAATAAACGTTTTGATAGTGTGATCAAAGCATTTGGTTTTATACAGACTTTTGGAGAAGCCTGTATTTACAAGTGAGTGGGAGCTCTGTAGCATTTCTGATATTATATGTGGATGACATATTACTAATTGGAAATGATGTAGAATTTCTGGATGGCATAAAGGGATACTTGAATAAAAGTTTTTCAATGAAAGACCTCGGTGAAGCTACTTACATATTAGGCATTAAGATCTATAGAGATAGATCAAGACGCTTAATTGGACTTTCACAAAGCACATACCTTGACAAAGTTTTGAAGAAGTTCAAAATGGATCAAGCAAAGAAAGGGTTCTTGCCTGTGTTACAAGGTGTGAAGTTGAGTAAGACTCAATGCCCGACCACTGCAGAAGATAGAGAGAATATGAAAGATGTTCCCTATGCTTCAGCCATAGGCTCTATCATGTATGCAATGCTGTGTACCAGACCTGATGTGTGCCTTGCTATAAGTCTAGCAGGGAGGTACCAAAGTAATCCAGGAGTGGATCACTGGACGGCGGTCAAGAACATCCTGAAGTACCTGAAAAGGACTAAGGATATGTTTCTCGTATATGGAGGTGACAAAGAGCTCATCGTAAAAGGTTACGTTGATGCAAGCTTTGACACTGATCCGAACGATTCTAAATCGCAAACCGGATACGTGTTTACATTAAACGGTGGAGCTGTCAGTTGGTGCAGTTCTAAACAAAGCGTTGTAGCGGGATCTACATGTGAAGCGGAGTACATAGCTGCTTTTCGGAAGCAGCAAATGAAGGAGTCTGGATGAAGGAGTTCATATCCGATCTAGGTGTCATACCTAGTGCATCGGGTCCAATGAAAATCTTTTGTGATAATACTGGTGCAATTGCCTTGGCAAAGGAATCCAGATTTCACAAGAGAACCAAGCACATCAAAAGACGCTTCAATTCCATCCGGGATCTAGTCCAGGTGGGAGACATAGAGATTTGCAAGATACATACGGATCTGAATGTAGCAGACCCGTTGACTAAGCCTCTTCCACGAGCAAAACATGATCAGCACCAAGGCTCCATGGGTGTTAGAATCATTACTGTGTAATCTAGATTATTGACTCTAGTGCAAGTGGGAGACTGAAGGAAATATGCCCTAGAGGCAATAATAAAGTTATTATTTATTTCCTTATATCATGATAAATGTTTATTATTCATGCTAGAATTGTATTAACCGGAAACATAATACATGTGTGAATACATAGACAAACAAAGTGTCACTAGTATGCCTCTACTTGACTAGCTCATTAATCAAAGATGGTTATGTTTCCTAACCATAAACAAGGAGTTGTTATTTGATTAACGGGATCACATCATTAAGTGAATGATCTGATTGACATGACCCATTCCATTAGCTTAGCACCCGATCGTTTAGTATGTTGCTATTGCTTTCTTCATGACTTATACATGTTCCTATAACTATGAGATTATGCAACTCCCGTTTACCGGAGGAACACTTTGGGTGCTACCAAACGTCACAACGTAACTAAGTGATTATAAAGGAGTACTACAAGTGTCTCCAAAGGTACATGTTGGGTTGGCGTATTTCGAGATTAGGTTTTGTCACTCCGATTGTCGGAGAGGTATCTCTGGGCCCTCTCAGTAATGCACATCACATAGGCCTTGCAAGCATTACAACTAATAAGTTAGTTGTGAGATGATGTATTACGGAACGAGTAAAGAGACTTGCCGGTAACGAGATTGAACTAGGTATTGGATACCGACGATCGAATCTCGGGCAAGTAACATACCGATGACAAAGGGAACAACGTATGTTGTTATGCGGTCTGACCGATAAAGATCTTCGTAGAATATGTAGGAGCCAATATGGGCATCCAGGTCCCGCTATTGGCTATTGACCGGAGATTTGTCTCAGTCATGTCTACATTGTTCTCGAACCGTAGGGTCCGCACGCTTAACGTTATGATGACAGTTATTATGAGTTTATGCATTTTGATGTACCGAAGTTAGTTCGGAGTCCCGGATGTGATCACGGACATGACGAGGAGTCTCGAAATGGTCGAGACATAAAGATTGATATATTGGACGACTATATTCGGACACCGGAAGGGTTCCGGGAAAGTTTTGGATAAAACAGGAGCACCGGGGGTTACCGGAACCCCCCCGGGGGTTAATGGGCCTTATGGGCCTAATGTGGAGAAGAGGAAGGGGCTGCCAGGGCAGGCCACGCGCCCCCTATCCCCCTAGTCCGAATTGGACAAGGAGGGAGGGGGGCGCACCCCCTTTCCTTCTCTCCCTCCACCTCTCCTAGTTGGACAAGGAACGGGAGGGGAGTCCTACTCCCGGTAGGAGTAGGACTCCTCCTGCGCGCCTCCTCTAGGCCGGCCGCACCCCCCCCCCCCTTGGATCCTTTATATACGGAGGCAAGGGGGCACCCTAGAACACACAAGTTGATCTTCGTGATCGTTCCTTAGCCGTGTGCGGTGCCCCCCTCCACCATATTCCACCTCGGTCATATCGTTGTAGTGCTTAGGCGAAGCCCTGCGTCGGTAGAACATCATCATCGTCACCATGCCGTCGTGCTGACGGAACTCATCCCCGAAGCTTTGCTGGATCGGAGCCCGGGGAGCGTCATCGAGCTGTACGTGTGCCAAGAACTCGGAGGTGCCGGAGTAACGGTGCTTGGATCGGTCGGATCGGGAAAAAGACGTACGACTACTTCCTCTACGTTGTGTCAACGCTTCCGTTGTGATCTACAAGGGTACGTAGATCATACTCTCCCCTCTCGTTGCTATGCATCACCATGATCTTGCGTGTGCGTAGGAAAATTTTGAAATTACTACGTTCCCCAACACATGAACTATAATATGCAAGGGATGAATAAGACTATTCCCGAGCTCTTCGCGATGCTGAAAGCTGCGGAGGTAGAAATCAAGAAGGAGCATCAAGTGTTGATGGTCAACAAGACCACTAGTTTCAAGAAAAAGGGCAAAGGGAAGAAGAAGGGGAACTTCAAAAAGAACGTCAAGCAAGTTGCTACTCAAGAGAAGAAACCCAAACCTGGACCTAAGCCTGAAACTGAGTGCTTCTATTGCAAGCAGACTGGTCACTGGAAGCGGAACTGCCCCAAGTATTTGGCGGATAAGAAGGATGGCAAGGTGAACAAAGGTATATGTGATATACATGTTATTGATGTGTACCTTACTAATGCTCGCAGTAGCACCTGGGTATTTGATACGGGTTCTGTTGCTAATATTTGCAACTCGAAACAGGGACTACGGATTAAGTGAAGATTGGCTAAGGACGAGGTGACGATGCGTGTGGGAAACGGTTCCAAAGTCGATATGATCGCAGTCGGCACGCTACCTCTACATCTACCTTCGGGATTAATATTAGACCTGAATAATTGTTATTTGGTGCCAGCGTTGAGCATGAACATTATATCTAGATCTTGTTTGATGCGAGACGGTTATTCATTTAAATCAGAGAATAATGGTTGTTCTATTTATATGAGTAATATCTTTTATGGTCATGCACCCTTGAATAGTGGTCTATTCTTGTTAAATCTCGATAGTAGTAATACACATATTCATAATGTTGAAGCCAAAAGATGCAGAGTTGATAATGATAGTGCAACATATTTGTGGCACTGCCGTTTAGGTCATATCGGTGTAAAGCGCATGAAGAAACTCCATACTGATGGACTTTTGGAACCACTTGATTCTGAATCACTTGGTACTTGCGAACCGTGCCTCATGGGCAAGATGACTAAAACACCGTTCTCCGGTACTATGGAGAGAGCAACAGATTTGTTGGAAATCATACATACAGATGTATGTGGTCCGATGAATATTGAGGCTCGTGGCAGATATCGTTATTTTCTCACCTTCACAGATGATTTAAGCAGATATGGGTATATCTACTTAATGAAACATAAGTCTGAAACGTTTGAAAAGTTCAAGGAATTTCAGAGTGAAGTTGAAAATCATCGTAACAAGAAAATAAAGTTTCTACGATCTGATCGTGGAGGAGAATATTTGAGTTACGAGTTTGGTGTACATTTAAAAAATTGTGGAATAGTTTCGCAACTCATGCCACCCGGAACACCACAGCGTAATGGTGTGTCCGAACGTCGTAATCGTACTTTACTGGATATGGTGCGATCTATGATGTCTCTTACTGATTTACCGCTATCGTTTTGGGGATACGCTCTAGAGACGGCCGCATTCACGTTAAATAGGGCACCATCAAAATCCGTTGAGACGACGCCTTATGAACTGTGGTTTGGCAAGAAACCAAAGTTGTCGTTTCTGAAAGTTTGGGTCTGCGATGCTCATGTGAAAAAGCTTCAACCTGATAAGCTCGAACCCAAATCAGAGAAATGTGTCTTCATAGGATATCCAAAGGAGACTATTGGATACACCTTCTATCACAAATCCGAAGGCAAGACTTTTGTTGCTAAATTCAGAAACTTTCTGGAGAAGGAGTTTCTCTCGAAAGAAGTGAGTGGGAGGAAAGTAGAACTTGACGAGGTAACTGTACCTGCTCCCTTATTGGAAAGTAGTACATCACAGAAAATTGTTTCTATGACACCTACACCAGTTAGTGAGGAAGCTAATGATAACGATCATGAAACTTCAGAAGAAGATACTACTGAACCTCGTAGATCAACCAGAGTAAGATCCGCGCCAGAGTGGTACGGTAATCCCGTTCTGGAAGTCATGCTACTAGATCATGATGAACCTACGAACTATGAAGAAGCGATGGTGAGCCCAGATTCCGCAAAGTGGCTTGAAGCCATGAAATCTGAGATGGGATCCATGTATGAGAACAAAGTATGGACTTTGGTTGACTTGCCCGATGATCGGCAAGCAATTGAGAATAAATGGATCCATTTATGGACTGGTGCAAGCCTCTCGGAGTTGGAATAAACGTTTTGATAGTGTGATCAAAGCATTTGGTTTTATACAGACTTTTGGAGAAGCCTGTATTTACAAGAAAGTGAGTGGGAGCTCTGTAGCATTTCTGATATTATATGTGGATGACATATTACTAATTGGAAATGATGTAGAATTTCTGGATAGCATAAAGGGATACTTGAATAAGAGTTTTTCAATGAAAGACCTCGGTGAAGCTGCTTACATATTAGGCATTAAGATCTATAGAGATAGATCAAGACGCTTAATTGGACTTTCACAAAGCACATACCTTGACAAAGTTTTGAAAAAGTTCAAAATGGATCAAGAAAAGAAAGGGTTCTTGCCTGTGTTACAAGGTGTGAAGTTGAGTAAAACTCAATGCCCGACCACTGCAGAAGAAAGAGAGAATATGAAAGATGTCCCCTATGCTTCAGCCATAGGCTCTATCATGTATGCAATGCTGTGTACCAGACCTGATGTGTGCCTTGCTATAAGTCTAGCAGGGAGGTATCAAAGTAATCCAGGAGTGGATCACTGGACAGCGGTCAAGAACATCCTGAAATACCTGAAAAGGACTAAGGATATGTTTCTCATATATGGAGGTGTCAAAGAGCTCATCGTAAAAGGTTACGTTGATGCAAGCTTTGACACTGATTCGGACGATTCTAAATCGCAAACCGGATACGTGTTTACGGTGGAGCTGTCAGTTGGTGCAGTTCTAAACAAAGTGTTGTAGCGGGATCTACATGTGAAGCGGAGTACATAGCTGCTTCAGAAGCAGCAAATGAAGGAGTCTGGATGAAGGAGTTCATATCCGATCTAGGTGTCATACCTAGTGCATCGGGTCCAATAAAAATCTTTTGTGACAATACTGGTGCAATTGCCTTGGCAAAGGAATCCAGATTTCACAAGAGAACGAAGCACATCAAGAGACGCTTCAATTCCATCCGGGATCTAGTCCAGGTGGGAGACATAGAGATTTGCAAGATACATACGGATCTGAATATTGCAGGCCCGTTGACTAAGCCTCTTCCACGAGCAAAACATGATCAGCACCAAGGCTCCATGGGTGTGAGAATCATTACTGTGTAATCTAGATTATTGACTCTAGTGCAAGTGGGAGACTGAAGGAAATATGCCCTAGAGGCAATAATAAAGTTATTATTTATTTCCTTATATCATGATAAATGTTTATTATTCATGCTAGAATTGTATTAACCGGAAACATAATACATGTGTGAATACATAGACAAACAGAGTGTCACTAGTATGCCTCTACTTGACTAGCTCGTTAATCAAAGATGGTTATGTTTCCTAACCATAAACAAGGAGTTGTTATTTGATTAACAGGATTACATCATTAAGTGAATGATCTGATTGACATGACCCATTCCATTAGCTTAGCACCCGATCGTTTAGTATGTTGCTATTGCTTTCTTCATGACTTATACATGTTCCTATAACTATGAGATTATGCAACTCCCGTTTGCCGGAGGAACACTTCGGGTGCTACCAAACGTCACAACGTAACTGGGTGATTATAAAGGAGTACTACAGGTGTCTCCAAAGGTACATGTTGGGTTGGCGTATTTTGAGATTAGGTTTTGTCACTCCGATTGTCGGAGAGGTATCTCTGGGCCCTCTCGGTAATGCACATCACTTAAGCCTTGCAAGCATTGCAAACTAATGAGTTAGTTGCGGGATGATGTATTACATAAGGAGTAAAGAGACTTGCCGATAACGAGATTGAACTAGGTATTGGAATACCGACGATCGAATCTCGGGCAAGTAACATACCGATGACAAAGGGAACAACGTATGTTGTTATGTGGTCTGGCCGATAAAGATCTTCGTAGAATATGTAGGAGCCAATATGGGCATCCAGGTCCCGCTATTGGTTGTTGACCTGAGACGTGTCTCGGTCATGTCTACATTGTTCTCGAACCCGTAGGGTCCGCACGCTTAAAGTTACGATGACAGTTATATTATGAGTTTATGCATTTTGATGTACCGAAGGTTGTTCGGAGTCCCGGATGTGATCACCGACATGACGAGGAGTCTCGAAATGGTCGAGACATAAAGATTGATATATTGGAAGCCTATGTTTAGATATCGTAAGTGTTCCGGGTGAAATCGGGATTTTACCGGAGTACCGGAACCCCCGGGGGAGCTAGATGGGCCTTATTGGGCCTTAGTGGAAAAGAGAAGAGGCAGCCCATAGTGGGCCGCGCGCCCCTCCCCTCCCTTGGTCCGAATTGGACAAGGAGAGGGGGTCGGCCCCTCTCTCTCTTTTCCCCCTCCGCGAGTCCTATTCCAACTAGGATTGGGGGGGATCCTACTCCCAGAGGGAGTAGGACTCTCCTGGCGCGCCCTATGTGGCCGGCCGGCCTCCCCCCTTTAGTCCTTTATATACTGAGGCAGAGGCACCCTAGAGACACACAAGTTGATCCACGTGATCTATTCCTTAGCCGTGTGCGGCGCCCCCAGCCACCATAGTCCTCGATAATATTGTAGCGGTGCTTAGGCGAAGCCCTGCAGCAGTAGTACATCAAGATCGTCACCACGCCGTCGTGCTGACGGAACTCTTCCCCGACACTTTGCTGGATCGGAGTCCGGGGATCGTCATCGAGCTGAACATGTGCTAGAACTCGGAGGTGCCGTAGTTTCGGTGCTTGATCGGTCGGATCGTGGAGACGTACGACTACATCAACCAAACGCTTCCGTTGTCGATCTACTAGGTATGTAGATCATACATAGTAATTACTACGAAACCCAACACGTAGTAATTTCAAAAAAAATTCCTACGCACACGCAAGATCATGGTGATGCATAGCAACGAGAGGGGAGAGTGTGATCTACGTACCCTTGTAGACCGACAGCGGAAGCGTTGTTGAAAGTGCGTTATATCGACTAGAGGGGGGGTGAATAGGCGATTTTTATGAAAGTCTTCAAAACGTGAGAGTTATGAAGACAAACAGTGAAGATTATGCCTATCACTATGCAGCGGAAGTTAGATTACACTAGGCCAGCCATGGTCATGTATTCAATAGAGTGAAAGCGCAATGACAAACAGCTTCAGTGTAATAAGGATCAGGTAGGAAGAAGTTATGAAGCCAAATAGATCATACATTCATGTTGTGAAGACAAAAGATAAAGCAAGCATGCAATGGCTTCACAATGAATAACTGTAAGTAAAAGGAAGTGAAGATGAAACCAGTGACACGTTGAAGACAATGATTTGTTGGACCAGTTCCAGTTGCTGTGACAACTGTACGTCTGGTTGGAGCGGCTAGGTATTTAAACCAAAGGACACACAGTCCCGGACACCCAGTCAAGGACACTTAGTCCAAGACACCCAGTCCTCACCGTTTTCTCCTTGAGCTAAGGTCACACAGACCTCGCGCAATCACTCAGGTAAGTCTTCAAGGTAGACTCCCAAACCTTCACAGACTTCGTTTACTGGCAATCCACAATTTCTCTTGGATGCTCAGAACGCGACGCCTAACCGTCTGGAGTATGCACAGTCCTCAAGTGTAATAAGTCTTCAGATCACACAGACAAGAAGACTTAAGTGATGCCCAATTTACTCTGGCTCTGGGTGGTTAGGGCTTTTCTCCTCACTAGGAATTTTTCTCTCAAAGGCTTCGAGGTGGGTTGCTCTCAAACGACAAAAGCCGTGCACTGAAATCTGAGCAGCCAACCATTTAAGGTTGTGGGGGGTGGACTATTTATAGCCACTTGGCAACCCGACCTGATCTGTCCGAAATGACCCTGGGTCACTAAGGAACTGACACGTGTACCAACGGTCGAATTTTGAACTCACACGGCAACTTTACTTGGGCTACAAGTAAAGCTGACTTGTCTGACTCTGGACAAGATTTTCTCTCAAAGTCTTCGTTTGAAGACATAGGATTTGAATTAGGCATCACTTCAGTCATTCTGACTGGTTCTCTTGGACCCCACTTAACAGTACGGTGATTCCTATGACACAACATAAATGAAATAAAACTACGAAGGTTCTAAGTCTTCGAGTTCCATAAGCTTCATAGGGAGTCTTCTCATGTCATTGTCTTCAATATGAATATCTTCATAAACCACCATTGTCTTCAATGTCTTCGTACATTTTTAGGGGTCATCTCTGGTAATAAAACCGAATCAATGAGGGACTTCTACCTGTGTTTTCCTGCAATTCTCACAAACACGTTAGTCCCTCAACTAGGTTTGTCGTCAATACTCCAAAACCAACTAGGGGTGGCACTAGATGCACTTACAATCTCCCCTTTTTTGGTGATTGATGAAAAACTAGTTGAAGTTTTCAACGGGGAACATTATTTGTGAAATAGTAAAGGAATTTGTCTTCATAAGTTGCAAGGGCTCCCCCTGAAGATGTGCATATAAGTAATTTGCCTTTTGAATGCAAATGCACATGGCAGGTTGTACTTGTGGAGATCCACTTCAACTTATGATGACAATCCACTATGCATGTGAAAGTATATGAAGATAATGACATGCATGATGGAAAATGGACGTCTGCAGTAAGAGATGAGTGCGGAATTTATCTTTGCATAACGGAGTGGCAAGCAGGTAGCAGACGGCCATCAAGGCTAAGTGTTACAACTCAAAGAAGCAAATTTAGCAAAAACGGGAGTTGTAAGCATGAAGCAAAATGTAGCAAAATATAGAGGCACCCGCCCAAAGTGACCCGCTTGAAGACTATAAACATCATGCTTCTCCCCCTTTTGTCAGTGATGACCAAAAAGGTTTGAAGACATAGAGTTTTCTACGCGTTCTCAGGCGCAGCAGGATCGGTGGAGTTGTTTGGTGGCGGTGCAGATGAGCTTGGTGCAGATTCGACGTGTGTTGAAGCAGGTGGAGATGATGTCGCGTCGTCGTCTTCTTCAATAATCCGGGCAGACACGGTTGCAGAAGAAGAAGAGAATTCTGACTCTTCAAGTGATGGTGTGCTTCGCATCACAGCTCTTCTTGGAGGCGTGGAGTCAAATTGGAATCTCTCTCTGAAGCCATTCTCTTGCAGTTCAGCTTCATTGCTCATCATGGTGAGGCCTTTCCAAGTGCGGCGACAGGTCTCGTGTGCGACAAACGCATTCTTGGTTGCCAGATTTCTGATGCGATTGACGTCTTGCATGATGCTTCTCATCTGCCGTTTGAGCCAGTCGTGATGCCTATCTTGCTTTTGGTGAAGAGCCACAAGAAGCTCTCGGTCATTGAGTGCTCGAGCGCGCTTCTTGGGTCTCTTGGCAGCTGTGCTGTCAGTGGCTTCAGTTGATGCAGGGGCACGTGTGGTGCCAGCCATTGGATACACTCGGGAGAGAGCTTCAACACCTTCAATATTTTGAGTGAAGCTCTGGTGTTCTGCATTTTGAAGACTTAATGGTTGCTTGCCAGGCTCTGGATATATTGCTTCAACAGATGTGTCCACATCTGGCAAAAATATCCTATGGTTGCGGGCTGAGGGTTGATAGGAGATTGCAGAGTGAAGCTTGATCAGCCTCATAACCCAAGGAGCATAGAACTTTAATCCAAACAGTTCTGAGGCAGATGCTGCAAAGTGACGGATGAAGAGATCCTGTGCATTGAAGCATTTGCCATGAAGAATGCATAAGATGAGAGTCTTCATTGCACCATCGATTGTTGCATATCGAGAGTGTCCCTTTACAGGCCATAGAGTCCGCCTTATGATGTGATATATTGTTCTGGGCAGGTACTCTAAGTCTTCAACGAAGAACCTAGTTGGATAGGGTGCATTAGGAGGCAGTGGCTTCATTATTGAGAGCATCTGACTCATATCTGGCTCAGGACGCTGAAATATGCTCTTAATTGCTTCAGCATGGAGTTGGCACCCTTCTTCAAAGAATTCGCCAGGAGTGGGAAGGCCGGTAAGCTCAATTAGGTCGAAAGCATTGGCTTCATGATGGATATTGCCTGTCATCCACTCCAGAATCCATGTCTTCGGATCTCTGTTATAGCCTTTGATATGCAAAGTGGCATAGAACTGGAGCAGAAGCTCTTCGTTCCAGTGCTCTTCATCAGTGATAAATGGCAGCAAACCCACTTGCTTGAAGCAATCCAGTGCTTCTTCCAGACCAGGCAGACCAGCAACAGCTTCAACCTCAAGGCGCTTGTGAGGAAAGATGCGGCCTTGGTTGTATAGGATGCATGAATAATAGCTGCGTTGTTGATGGCTCCAGAACCTATCTGATACAATTCGTTCCCTTGAATAAGGGTTCTTGGAGCGGTCGAAAAACGTGTTATCTGCCCTGAAGCCGTTGATGTTGAAGGAACCAGGAGCTGATGCAGGACCTGGGAACCTTGGTAGTCGTGGGATCGGCTTCTGGACCTGGGGTCTGTACGCAATATGATAGTTGAATTGTGGTCTGGCAGCAGACTCAGGCACAGAATGTTCAGGAGCAGTAGCTTCATTATCTTCTGAAGCTATTGTTGGGTTGGGCTCCACATATGCTTCGGCGTTGTTTGTGGCAGCCTCAACATTTGCAGACTCAGGCACGTTCTCCTGGAGAACTGCTTCTTGTTGGTGTGGGAGAGTTGGAGCTTGTGGTATCTCTGCATGCTCTTCGGCTGATGCAGCCGGAATGTCGTCAGCAGCCTGAGCCCTTGGCCCTTTGCGAAGCCTACGGAATGTAGGCGCCGGTGGAGTTGTAGTGAGTTGGGGCTCATTTTCCTCCTGTGGGCGATCTGCCCACGATGCATCTTGTGTGATTGGCGTCAATGGACGACCAATACTGATCAGTTCGCTTGTCTCAAGCTGAGGAAGGGTTGCATCACCTTGCACATTGTCTTGGAGACCAATGTCTTCAGCAGCGTTGGGTTCGTCTGCTGGAATGTCTTCAGCGTTGGGTTCATGCACAGTCAACTGACGATCTGCGTCAGGATAGCGGACGGAGAGGGGTTCAACTGTCAAGGGCTCTGTGAGAGCAGCCCGAGATTTCTTGGTCTTGCGCTTCTTGATGATGGGTTCAGAAGGAGAGGCTTCAGAATGTTTTCTCTTCTTAGCTTTAGCCTCTGCAGTCCGTGTCTTCTTGTGCTGTGAGGCGGTTGATCGACTCTTTGGCTTCGAGCCAGTCGTTGCAGCGGGGAAGACAATCGGAGCAGTTTCTGACCTTGGCGCTTCAGGTTCAGGCACAGCAGCCTTCTTTTTCTTCTTCGCGGCCATCCTGGGGTCAATGCCGGGATGCCCAAGTGCCTTGCGCTTCTCTGCCTCATTGTAGGCCTGCACGCAGCGATCAGCCAAAGTCTTCATGCGCTCTCGTGAGCCTTGAGCTTCAGCACGCGTCTTCAGAAAGTTCTCTTTCAGCTCGTGCAACATGATCTTGAAGTTTTTCACTTCTTGCACGCTGAGCTTGGCCACGTGCTTCTTGAACTTATCCTTTTCATAATCAATTTTCTGCTTCAGTTCTACAATTCGCTGGGCTATTGCAAGTTCTGAAGCAATTGCACCTTGAAAGGCAACGCTGAGGCCTACGGGCAGCTGCAGATCGTTGAAGCTGATGTCCGGTGAGGCAAACCATTCGTCGATGAAGTTGTGGATGATGGCGACATCAAACAGAGGCAGATTGTTGAAGATTTCAGCCTCCTCCTTGCTCTTGATGAGCTGCTCAAGAGCATCATCTCCAAGATCTTCATCGCTTGAGAGATCAATGGCTTCGCAGCGCAGAATGTCAGCAGCTGTGAGCTCTTTGCCTGTGTGTGGCTGAGGCTTCTTGGCTTCTTGGGGCTTGGACACTCGTGATAAGCCTTCTGACTGCATACTAGCTTCGGGAGGTGCAGTTGCTAAAGGCTTCACTCTTGCGATCTTGGGAGAAGCGGCTGGCTTTGAAGCTTTTGGCTTCTTCTGCTTCGGCTTCGGCGCAGCAGGGGCGTCATCTGACTCAGTATCTGCTGGAGGGTCATTCACAGCAGTCCCTTGGACTAGGATGCGAGTGATGTGGCCTGCAAGATTGGCATACGGCCCGATGATATTGGGATCGGCGTCGCGTGTGCCATCTGCCCTTGGTGAGGAGGGGCCAGGGTTGAAGTCAAGCCCAAATTTCTTCTTATTTATCTTCGCTGATTGTTGTGCAAACTGAAAGTTGCGCTTGAAGAGATTATCATCGCGGCACCAGAGAAGTGATGACGGATGTGCTTCAGCTGGCTGTGGTCCTCTCACCATGCATGGATAGAAGCCTTGAGCAATGGCTTCGACTCTGGACCTGGGTACGAGATTTTTGTATAGTACGTCTCCCCACGGTCTCTTGATGGCGCACTTCTCCGCATATTCCTGAGTGACGAAGCGGTAGTGGAACCATTACTCTGCCCAATATCTTCGAATCCATTGGATTCGTGTCTTGCGCTGACCATAGCTTTCTTCAGGATCAGTTTTGTACATCTCTGCCAATTCATCAGGCAGATCTTTGGACGTTTCACCACGTTGCTGTCTGCCTCCCTTCCTTGCTGCTGTTTCTGAAGCCATGAATAACTTGGAAGGCTTCAAGATGTTCAAAGGCTTCAAAGGCTTCCTTTTGCAAGAACTGGCTTCAGGAGAGTTGATGTGATGCTGCAAGTACTCTGCAAATGAATGAAGACTATGAGAACCAAAGGATTCTCCCACGGACATGTACCTGTGACAGCATTAAGGTGCGAGGGAAGGGGAAGAGGTCATATGCATTCTCAGAAGATTTTGAAGATAAATCGTTTTAGAAGACATAGACCTCATTGTGCGAAGACATTCACTCACAGATAAGAAGTTGGTTCCAGATTTGTACGAACCCACAGATCAGTACAAGTGAGGAATCTAACTACCTTATGAAGCACAAGTGAATATACTAGGCATGTCATGAGATGTAGCAAGATAACTAACTGATGTGAAGAGAAACTCCTTATGGCAGAAAGTGACTGAACTATGGGATCAAAAGAGGCTGTAAAAAGAGGTTTTATTTACCACACTTGGAACTGCTAGACGAAGTGTGAGTTGAGGTCGAGCAGTTCGATCCTCCGTGCCCTAACTTGGCGACGGAAGACACCTACGGCGACGGCGGAGAGAGCGATGTCCGCTGTCGGCGTGAAAACGGCGTCGGAGAGGTTGCGGCAGTGAAGCGCTTCGTCGCCGGCGTCGTCGAGTGCTAGCGGTGGCGCTAGGGTTCGTGCGAGGGTGGAAGAAGGAGATAATGACCGCAGTGAATCGTGTATTTATAGGGATAGAGGCGGCACTGCGCTATTACGCAGGTACCCCTGGCGGTTCGCATTTGAGGCACGCGTGGCCAGTTAGAGGAAGATTGGGATTTGTTCCACGTCCCACGCACGCCTAAATTGTCGGGCGGTCGTTCCTGCTTCTCCGGATCTTATGTGGAGGAATGAGCATTAAAAACGGACTTTTATGGTTGTCACTATGTCTTCAGCTGACAAGGACACAGTGAAGACATTTGACAGTTTCAACAGAATGCATATGACTTGGAGAGATAGAGTTTGGGATAGGAAGCATAGAGAGGTTTAGGGTCCGATCACATTCACTTAGTTCAAAAGATTCAACCAAGAAGACATAGCTATAAGTGAATGCTGTAGAGGACAGAACATCAGTACATATATATATCCATATAATCAACGCAGTGAAGATAATCATGAAGACATATTGAGAATGAAGCCAAACCAAATGTGAAGACATTGAGAGGTAACGCCATGAGAGAAACACTTCAAAATGGAACGTTTGGTGGTGGCGTTACCCACCGTATAGGAAGTATTGGACCCAGACACGGCGCACAATTATCGTGGCGCTCCGAAGTCAAATTCCACATTAATGTATTCACACTTAGAATGTATGTCTTCATTGTTTGAAGATATACGCTACTTCGTGTGTTGCACATCTAAGTCATCAATATGCATAAGTGTTAGGATGTGTGCCTGATCACAGGACATTTGAGGATTCCAAGATATTTAGCTCACACCGTAACTTGCAAAATCTCTTCTCATCCAAGGGTTTGGTGAAGATATCTGCCAATTGTTCTTCAGTGTTGACGTGTATGATATCAATGTCTTCCTTCACAACATGATCTCTCAGAAAGTGATGACGAATTTCAATGTGCTTTGTCTTCGAGTGCTGAACTGGGTTGTTGGCAATCTTGATGGCGCTTTCGTTGTCGCAGTAAAGTGGCACTTGCTTCAGATGAATGCCATAATCCTTGAGTGTTTGCTTCATCCACAGAAGCTGAGCGCAGCAAGATCCAGCAGCAATGTATTCAGATTCAGCAGTGGAGAGTGATACACAGTTCTGCTTCTTTGAAGACCAACATACAAGTGATCGTCCCAGAAAGTGACATGTGCCTGATGTAGACTTGCGATCAACTTTGTCACCAGCATAATCAGCATCAGAAAATCCAACCAAATCAAACTTTGAGCCCTTTGGATACCATAATCCTAGAGTTGGGGTGTGAGCCAAATATCGAAGAATTCGCTTCACAGCTAAGTGATGCGACTCCTTTGGTGTCGCTTGAAATCGAGCACACATGCAAACACTAAGCATGATATCTGGCCTAATGCACATAAATAAAGCAAAGACCCAATCATGGAGCGGTATACCTTTTGATCGAACTCTTTACCATTGTCGTCGGGACCCAGATGATGCTTGGCTGGCATTGGTGTTGTGAAGCCTTTGCAGTCTTGCATACCGAACTTCTTCAGGCACTCTTTAAGATATTTCTCTTGAGATATGAAGATGCCGTTGCGTTGTTGCCGTATTTGAAGACCGGGGAAGAACTTCAGCTCCCCCATCATGGACATCTGATATTGCTCTTGCATCATATATCCAAACTCTTCACTATACTTCTGATTGGTGCATCCGAAGATAATGTCATCCACATATATTTGGCACACAAACAGTTCACCATCATATGTCTTCGTGAAAAGAGTGGGATCCAGGGAACCAGGTATGAAGCCTTTGCTTTTCAGAAAGTACTTGAGTGTATCATACCAGGCCCTAGGGGCTTGTTTGAGGCCATACAGTGCCTTGTTGAGCTTGTATACCATATCAGGATGTTTTGGATTTTCAAAGCCAGGTGGTTGTGCAACATACACTTCTTCTTCAATCTTGCCATTGAGAAAGGCACTTTTCACATCCATCTGATAGAGAAGTATGTTATGATGATTTGCATAGGCCAGCAGTATGCGTATGGCTTCAAGCCTAGCCACAGGAGCAAATGTTTCATCGAAGTCAATGCCCTCCACTTGAGTATATCCTTGAGCAACGAGACGAGCTTTGTTTCTGACAACTTGACCATGCTCATCTTGCTTGTTGCGGTATATCCATTTGGTGCCAATTATGTTGTGCTTCCGTGGATCAGGACGCTTAACCAGTTCCCATACATTATTCAGATCAAACTGTTGAAGCTCTTCTTGCATAGCTTGAATCCATTCAGGTTCCATGAAGGCTTCTTCAACTTTCTTGGGTTCTGATATTGAGACGAATGCGAAATGCCCACAGAAGTTTGTTAGTTGAGTTGCCCTTGAACGAGTGAGTGGACCAGGTGCATTGATGCTGTCAAGTATTTTGTCAATTTGTACTTCGTTTGCAACACGAGGGTGTGTGGGGCGAAGACTTTGCTCTTGCTGATCTATGTGGTCATTTGAAGGTATATCTTCAGGCTGAGCATTGTCTTCATGTGGATCAGGTGCTGAGATGATAAGTTCTTCTTCAGGATGAGCTTCAGATGGTACAATTTCTCCAGTTCCCATAAGCTTGATTGATTCATTTGCTGGAACTTCATCTAGCACATTTGGCAATTGCTCTCTTTGTGACCCATTGGTTTCATCAAATCGCACATCCACTGTTTCAACCACTTTGTAGTGGAAGAGATTGAAGACTCTGTAGGAGTGCGAATCCTTTCCATATCCAAGCATGAAGCCTTCATGTGCTTTTGGTGCAAACTTTGAGGTGTGGTGTGGGTCCTTGATCCAGCATTTTGCGCCAAATACTCTGAAGTAACTGACATTTGGCTTCTTGCCAGTTAGGAGTTCATAAGATGTCTTGTTCAGAAGCTTGTGAAGATAAACACGATTGATTGTATGGCATGCAGTATCAATGGCTTCAGTCCAGAATTTTCTTGGAGTCTTGTGTTCATCTAGCATTGTTCTGGCCATCTCAATGAGTGTTCTGTTCTTGCGTTCGACGACGCCATTCTGCTGTGGCGTGTATGGAGCTGAGAATTCATGTGTGATGCCCAAGGTATCCAGATATGTATCAAGGCCAGTGTTCTTGAATTCAATGTCATTTTCACTTCTGATGTGCTTTATCTTGGCGCCAAAATTGTTCATAGCTCGATTTGCGAAGCGTCTGAAGACATCCTGCACTTCAGTCTTGTAAAGGATTATGTGCACCCAAGTATATCTAGAATAATCATCAACAATTACGAAGCCATAGAGGCAAGCAGAAGTAGTAAAAGTTGAGTAGTGAGTGGGACCGAAAAGATCCATGTGAAGCAGTTCGAAGGGTTGAGTAGTGGTCATGATTGTCTTCGAGGGATGTTTTGCCCTTGTCATCTTCCCTGCTTCACATGCACCGCATAAGTGATCTTTCTTGAACTTGACGCCCTCGATGCCTATTACGTGCTTTTTCTTCGCAAGAGTGTGGAGGTTCCTCATGCCAGCATGCCCAAGCCTTCGATGCCAAAGCCAGCATTCTGAAGCTTTTGCAAGAAGACATACTGCAAGTTGTGGTCCTGCTGAGAAATCTACCACATACAAATCACCTTTCCTATACCCTTCAAACACTAGAGATTTGTCAGATTCCATTAGCACCAGGCAGCGATATTTGCCAAACATTACAATCATATTCAAATCGCAAAGCATTGAGACAGACATTAAGTTGAAGCCAAGGGATTCAACAAGCATGACTTTATCCATGTGTTGATCCTTTGAGATTGCAACTCTACCTAGACCCAATACCTTACTTTTACCAGTGTCAGCGAATGTAATGTGGCTCTTGTCGGATGGACGTAAAGTGGAGTCCATAAGAAGGCTTCTTCTGCCAGTCATGTGATTTGTACACCCACTGTCAATAATCCATTCTGAAGACTTTGAAGTCGCTGGTGTCGTACCCTACAGTGCAGTTAGGAGGATAGGCTTCAGGAAGAGTGTTGTGAAGCATAAACATTTGACGAACCAGTGGGTTATGAAAACTTAGATCCAGATTAGGACTAATGGGGAGAGTAGCATGTGATTCAGGAACGAAGTACATAATGATGCCATTTGGGCAGTTTATCTTGCGCCCCACAAGATTTTTATGGTCCCCAGCAATAGCATCAGAAGATTTTGTTTTTGTGCTGGAGACCTTTCCCTGCAAAAGAGAGTTAAGCTTTCTTAACCACCCACATCTTCAAGGGTGGCTTAGAAGCTATAAGTCTAAGTGCAGCATCTGAGAATTTTGGCTTTGAAGCCTTAGCAAACAGTCTAGCAGGGGGACAATAATACTCATAGGCATAAGCAGAATAATTTTTGGTCATATGAACATGACGGTTCGATGAACCGCTCTCATATTCATATGCCTGAGTATGGTTTCCCTGCAAAACATTTGCGTTAGTGTGACTCAGGTGAGTCCTCTGTCTGTATGAAGCCTTTGGACCGAGGTTTGTCTTCTTCAAGTGAGGTGTCATGAAGACATTCACAGGAAGATTTTCCAGACATGTTTTCGGAACCCAGATCTTCTTCATAGGCGGTCCATTCCTGCAGTTAGTACCAATGTACCTGGCAAACACTTCACCATTCTGATTCTTAAACAGTTTATAGTTTGCATCAAAGGATTCATCAATGATAATTGGGTTAGCACAAGTGAAGCCAGATAAATTGGATGGATCTGCTGAAAGTTCCTTTGCAGCAACCCATGTAGTTTTGGGGTACTGCTCAGGTTTCCAGTAAGAGCCATCCGCATTGATTTTCCTCACGAATCCAACACCCTCTTTCCTAGGGTTACGATTCAGGATCTGCTTTTTGAGGACATCACATAATGTCTGATGCCCTTGAAGACTTTTGTACATCCCTGTTTCAAGCAATGTCTTCAACCTAGCATTCTCATCAGCAATAGCAGTGGTATCCTCAGCAGAGGGGTTAGTTACCACATCAACATTTGAAGATATTCGAACAGCAGTAGCAGTGGAACATTCAGCAACAGAATTAGCATTATCACGCTCAATGCATTTAAGACATGGCGGTTCAAATCCTTCCTGAGCGGGACTGATCTGTTCGGAGCGAAGTGACTCATTTTCCTTTTGAAGATCTTCATGATCCGCTCTCAACTTCTCAAGATCTTGCTTCTTTTGAAGATAATCATAGGAGAGCTTTTCATGAGTAGTTGAGAGAGTCTCAAGACGATCTTCAAGTTCCTGATACTTAACGTGAAGATTTTTTATGTCTTCAATTAAGGATTCAGAACGAGTCATTTCGGCACCCAACAGATCATCGCTTCTGTCTAACAGTTTTTGAATATGTTCCATAGCTTTCTGTTGTTCAGTTGCAATTTTAGCAAGTGTTCTGTAGCTAGGTTTTGAATCACATTCAGAGTCATCGTCACTAGATGTTTCATAGCGAGTAGTGCGTGTGTTTACCTTGGCACCGCGTGCCATGAAGCAGTAGGTAGGAGTGGAGTCGTTCTTGTCATTTGCGTCGGTGTCGGTGATGCAGTCATTGTCTTCAGTGTTGAAGATGGACTTGGCGACGTATGCTGTAGCCAGACTTGCAATGCCAGAATCAGACTCCTCCTCAGACTCCACCTCTGCCTCCTCAGATGCGGACTCCTCTTCTGAATCCATCTCCTTTCCAACAAACGCACGTGCCTTGCCAGATGAGCTCTTCTTGTGTGATGAAGACTTTGATGAAGACTTGGAAGAAGACTTTGAGTGTTTCTTCTTCTTCTTGTCGTCAGAATCATATTCCTTGCTCTTCTTCTTCCTTCTGTTCTCATTGTCCCACTGTGGACACTCAGAGATGAAGTGCCCAGTTTTCTTGCACTTGTGACATGTTTTCTTCTTGTAGTCATGAGCAGAAGCTTCATCATTCCTTGAGCTTGATCGTGAAGATTTTCTGAAGCCTTTCTTCTTGGTGAATTTTTGAAACTTCTTCACTAGCATTGCAAGTTCTCTTCCAATGTCTTCAGGATCATCAGAACTGCAGTCAGATTCTTCTTCAGATGAAGAGACAGCTTTTGCCTTCAAAGCACGAGTTCGCCCATAGTTTGGACCGTAGATATCTCTTTTCTCAGAAAGCTGAAACTCATGTATGTTGAGCCTCTCAAGTATGTCAGACGGATCGAGTATCTTGAAATCAGGACGTTCTTGAATCATCAGGGCCAGGATGTCAAACGAACAATCAAGTGATCTCAGCAGCGTCTTGACGATTTCATGTTTGCTGATCTCAGTGGCGCCGAGGGCTTGAAGCTCATTTGTGATGTCAGTGAGCCGGTCAAATGTGTGCTGGACATTCTCATTGTCATTTCGCTTGAAGCGGTTGAAGAGATTGCGAAGGACACTGATTCTTTGATCTCTTTGGGTTGAGATGCCTTCATTAACTTTGGAGAGCCAGTCCCAGACCAGTTTGGATGTCTTCAAAGCACTCACACGGCCATATTGTCCTTTGGTCAGATGACCACAGATGATATTCTTAGCAGTAGAGTCCAGTTGAACGAATTTCTTGACATCAGCAGCAGTGACACCTTCTCCAGCCTTGGGAACGCCGTTCTCGACGACATACCATAGGTCGACATCAATGGCTTCAAGATGCATGCGCATCTTATTCTTCCAGTAGGGATATTCAGTTCCATCGAAGACGGGGCAAGCAGCGGAGACTTTGATTATCCCTGCAGTCGACATAGCTAAAACTCCAGGTGGTTAAACCGAATCACACAGAACAAGGGAGCACCTTGCTCTGATACCAATTGAAAGTGCGTTATATCGACTAGAGGGGGGGTGAATAGGCGATTTTTATGAAAGTCTTCAAAACGTGAGAGTTATGAAGACAAACAGTGAAGATTATGCCTATCACTATGCAGCGGAAGTTAGATTACACTAGGCCAGCCATGGTCATGTATTCAATAGAGTGAAAGCGCAATGACAAACAGCTTCAGTGTAATAAGGATCAGGTAGGAAGAAGTTATGAAGCCAAACAGATCATACATTCATGTTGTGAAGACAAAAGATAAAGCAAGCATGCAATGGCTTCACAATGAATAACTGTAAGTAAAAGGAAGTGAAGATGAAACCAGTGACACGTTGAAGACAATGATTTGTTGGACCAGTTCCAGTTGCTGTGACAACTGTACGTCTGGTTGGAGCGGCTAGGTATTTAAACCAAAGGACACACAGTCCCGGACACCCAGTCAAGGACACTTAGTCCAAGACACCCAGTCCTCACCGTTTTTTCCTTGAGCTAAGGTCACACAGACCTCGCGCAATCACTCAGGTAAGTCTTCAAGGTAGACTCCCAAACCTTCACAGACTTCGTTTACTGGCAATCCACAATTTCTCTTGGATGCTCAGAACGCGACGCCTAACCGTCTGGAGGATGCACAGTCCTCAAGTGTAATAAGTCTTCAGATCACACAGACAAGAAGACTTAAGTGATGCCCAATTTACTCTGGCTCTGGGTGGTTAGGGCTTTTCTCCTCACTAGGAATTTTTCTCTCAAAGGCTTCGAGGTGGGTTGCTCTCAAACGACAAAAGCCGTGCACTGAAATCTGAGCAGCCAACCGTTTAAGGTTGTGGGGGGTGGACTATTTATAGCCACTTGGCAACCCGACCTGATCTGTCCGAAATGACCCTGGGTCACTAAGGAACTGACACGTGTACCAACGGTCGAATTTTGAACTCACACGGCAACTTTACTTGGGCTACAAGTAAAGCTGACTTGTCTGACTCTGGACAAGATTTTCTCTCAAAGTCTTCGTTTGAAGACATAGGATTTGAATTAGGCATCACTTCAGTCATTTTGACTGGTTCTCTTGGACCCCACTTAACAGTACGGTGATTCCTATGACACAACATAAATGAAATAAAACTACGAAGGTTCTAAGTCTTCGAGTTCCATAAGCTTCATAGGGAGTCTTCTCATGTCATTGTCTTCAATATGAATATCTTCATAAACCACCATTGTCTTCAATGTTTTCGTACATTTTTAGGGGTCATCTCTGGTAATAAAACCGAATCAATGAGGGACTTCTACCTGTGTTTTCCTGCAATTCTCACAAACACGTTAGTCCCTCAACTAGGTTTGTCGTCAATACTCCAAAACCAACTAGGGGTGGCACTAGATGCACTTACAGTTGTGACAACGCGGTTGATGTAGTCGTACGTCTTCACGATCCGACCGATCCAAGCACCGTTACTCCGGCACCTCCGAGTTCTTGGCACACGTTCAGCTCGATGACGATCCCCGGGCTCCGATCCAGCAAAGCGTCGGGGAGGAGTTCCGTCAGCACGACGGCGTGGTGACGATCTTGATGTTCTACCGTCACAGGGCTTCGCCTAAGCACCGCTACAATATGACTGAGGTGGAATATGGTGGAGGGGGCACCGCACACGGCTAAGGAACGATCACGAAGATCAACTTGTGTGTCTAGAGGTGCCCCCCTGCCCCCGTATATAAAGGAGAAAGGGGGAGGGGGCGGCCGGCCTAGGAGGGGGCGCGCCAAGGGGAGTCCTACTCCCACTGGGAGTAGGACTCCTTCCTTCCTTGTTGGAGTAGGAGAAGGGGAAAGAGGGGGAGAGGAAGAAGGAAAAGGGGGCTGCGCCCCTTGTCCAATTCGGACCAGAGGGGGGGCGCAGGCCTCCTTCCTTTTGGCCTCTCTCCTCTATTCCCGTATGGCCCAATAAGGCCCATATACTCCCCGGCGAATTCCCGTAACACTCCGGTACTCCGAAAAATACCCGAATCACTCGGAACCTTTCCGATGTCCGAATATAGTCGTCCAATATATCGATCTTTACGTCTCGACCATTTCGAGACTCCTCGTCATGTCCCCGATCTCATCCGGGACTCCGAACTCCTTCGGTACATCAAAACTCATAAACTCATAATATAACTGTCATCGAAACCTTAAGCGTGCGGACCCTACGGTTCGAGAACAATGTAGACATGACCGAGACACGTCTCCGGTCAATAACCAATAGCGGGACCTAGATGCCCATATTGGCTCCTACATATTCTACGAAGATCTTTATCGGTCAGACCGCATAACAACATACGTTGTTCCCTTTGTCATCGGTATGTTACTTGCCCGAGATTCGATCGTCGGTATCTTAATACCTAGTTCAATCTTGTTACCGGCAAGTCTCTTTACTCGTTCCGTAATACATCATCTCACAACTAACTCATTAGTCGCAATGCTTGCAAGGCTTATGTGATGTGCATTACCGAGAGGGCCCATAGATACCTCTCCGACAATCGGAGTGACAAATCCTAATCTCAAAATACGCCAACCCAACATGTACCTTTGGAGACACCTATAGAGCTCCTTTATAATCACCCAGTTACGTTGTGACGTTTGGTAGCACACAAAGTGTTCCTTCGGCAAACGGGAGTTGCATAATCTCATAGTCATAGGAACATGTATAAGTCATGAAGAAAGCAATAGCAACATACTAAACGATCGGGTGCTAAGCTAATGGAATGGGTCATGTCAATCCCATCATTCTCCTAATGATGTGATCCCATTAATCAAATAACAACTCTTTTGTTTATGGTTAGGAAACATAACCATCTTCGATTAACGAGCTAGTCAAGTAGAGGCATACTAGTGACACTCTGTTTGTCTATGTATTCACACATGTATTATGTTTCCGGTTAATACAATTCTAGCATGAATAATAAACATTTATCATGATATAAAGAAATAAATAATAACTTTATTATTGCCTCTAGGGCATATTTCCTTCAGTCTCCCACTTTCACTAGAGTCAATAATCTAGATCACATCGCCATGTGATTTAACATCAATAGTTCACATCTTTATGTGATTGGTTCACATCTCCATGTGACTAACACCCAAAGGGTTTACTAGATTCAATAATCTAGTTCACATCGCTATGTGATTAAGACCCAAAAAGTGATCATGTTTTGCTTGTGAGAGAAGTTTAGTCAACGGGTCTGCCACATTCAGATCCGTATGTATTTTGCAAATTTCTATGTCAACAATGCTCTGCACAGAGCTACTCTAGCTAATTGCTCCCACTTTCAATATGTATCCAGATTGAGACTTAGAGTCATCTGGATTAGTGTCAAAACTTGCATCGACGTAACCCTTTACGACGAACCTTTTTGTCACCTCCATAATCGAGAAACATATCCTTATTCCACTAAGGATAATTTTGACCGCTGTCCAGTGATCTACTCCTAGATCACTATTGTACTACCTTGCCAAAATCAGTGTAGGGTATACAATAGATCTGGTACATAGCATGGCATACTTTATAGAACCTATGGCTGAGGCATAGGGAATGACTTTCATTCTCTTTCTATCTTCTGTCGTGGTCGGGTTTTGAGTCTTACTCAATTTCACACCTTGTAACACAGACAAGAACTCTTTCTTTGACTGTTCTATTTTGAACTACTTCAAAATCTTGTCAAGGTATGTACTCATTGAAAAAAAACTTATCAAGCGTCTTGATCTATCTCTATAGATCTTGATGTTCAATATGTCAGCAGCTTCACCGAGGTCTTTCTTTGGAAAATTCCTTTCAAACACTCCTTTATGCTTTGCAGAATAATTCTACATTATTTCCGATCAACAATATGTCATTCACATATACTTATCAGAAATGTTGTAGTGCTCTCACTCACTTTCTTGTAAATACAGGCTTCATCGCAAGTCTGTATAAAACTATATGCTTTGATCAACTTATCAAAGCGTATATTCCAACTCCGAGATGCTTGCACCAGTCCATAGATGGATCGCTGGAGCTTGCATATTTTGTTTACTGGGGGCTGAATAAAACAACTCGATATACTACTAAATCGATGTACAGGTGGTTGGAGAAACCCCTTAGTGGGTGTAATTTCAAATGGATTTGGGAGGCAAAACTTCCTCTCAAAATCCAAATTTTCCTATGGCAGATATTCCAGAATGCCATTCTTACCAGGCAGGTGATGAGATCTCGCCGTTGGCCTGGTAATCCGACTTGTTCCTTCTGTCGGGAGATAGAAACAGCACAACATCTCTTCTTTGGTTGCTCGGTTGCCAAAATAGTATGGAGAGCGATTGGGGTGACGCTGGGTACTGATCTATGCCCAAAGAACCTTTGGCAATTTTATTATTGGTGCCATTCTTTCCTCCCTGGTTATGACAACTTTTATACTGTTGGCCTTGGGGCTGTTACTTGGGCAATTTGGTTAGCCCGAAACAGAGCCACTTTTGAGAAGAAATTGATTAAATCTCCTTTTGAAATCGTGTTCTCGGTCTGCTCTCTTCTTCTTTATTGGGCAGGTCTACAGAAGGAAGGCGAGATGATGAAGCTTTGTGCCGGAGCAGACATGGTTCGCACTGGGACCATGGCGCTGATGAGGATATGTGATGCTACTACAAGAATTGGTGATTGCTGAAGCTAGATGCTACTACAAGAATTGATGACTGCTAAAGATAGATGCTGCTTTGCTCTAGGGATATGGCATGATTAGCTGCTTATTTTGAGTCGTTTTCTCTTGGTGGTCTTATGGAGGCTGGTTATTTTTCACTTGGCCTGATACTCTGGCTGCGATCAGTCTGTAATAGGGCTAGACTATTTTGGTGCTGCTAGGTTTTCGCCCCATAGCATTCGTTTTGATGATGGGCGGATGCAGTGGGTTTCCTAGAAGTGCGTTGAACTCGCTTTCCCCTTACCCCTCTCGTTTCTCCTGATACTATGTAAGACTGATGTATTTCCGTCCTCTATAATGGACAGGGGGTTAGCCCGGTTCAAAAAAAAAAGGACACATCCTCCATCCAAACTAAAAATGGGAAGAAGATGAAAGAGATGTGTTGCTAGTTGAGGTTTTGTTGGCTTGGGAAAGGGAGATTATTTATTTTTATACTAGAAGGGAAAAAAAGGGAAAAGGAGGGGGGGACTCCACCACCCCGACCCGCCATCTTTGCCGTGGGGCACCCCGGGTTCCCCAGTATTTCGTCCCCGAGCCCCGGCGCTTGTCCGTCTCGTGGTCAGGTCAGGTCAGGTGCTCGCTCGCTCCTCCGTCCCCGGAAGAAATCCCCAATCCCTCCTCCTCACTCCGATCCACTCGATCGAGCCCTAGCCCCGCGCCCCCGACCCCGACCCAATTCCGGCCGCCCCGATCCGATCCTCTCCCTCCCCTCCCCTCCCCTCCCGTCCACCGCATGCGAGGCTCCGGCCGGCGGTAGCCTCGGCTCGCGCGGACGGACAGGCAGGGCGGCGGCCATGGAGCCGCGCATCGGCAACAAGTTCCGCGTCGGCCGCAAGCTGGGGAGCGGCTCCTTCGGGGAGATCTACCTCGGTCCGTCCCCCTCCCCTCCGGCCGCCAGATCCCCCTTTCCTCCCAAAGCCATCGCCTTTTTCTCTTCCTCTTTTTTTTTTAACAAATTCCGTCTCCGTCTCTCTGTGCAGGCACCAACGTGCAGACCAACGAGGAGGTCGCGATCAAGCTCGTGAGTTCCTCCGTCCCTCTCTCTCCACGACGCTCATCAATTTTCTCCGCCCCCCGTGGTGTGGTTTCGGGGGATCTAGGTCGAATTGGATGCTAGATTTGACGAATTGCCATGCCATGATTTTCTTAGCGTCGGATTAATAAGGCCGTGGAAACCCGTGGATTACGCCGCTTGTTAATTCCTGTAGCTGATGCTCATGGAATGGTGATGCATGGAAGGATTTGGGGTGCTAACTGAATTATGTGCTTTGGCTGGCTGTGTGCAATGCAGTTTGCTCTACCTGTCTTGTCTAGTTACATGCTTTAGCTGCTGCTGCCGAAATACAAACCTTAATTAAAGAGATGGAATACACCACTGCCCCTCTGTTTGCTTTTCCTAGGCTAGGATTCATTTGCTCAGTCTCTTACCGCAAGCTTGTAATTACATGTTTTGTCTACCAAAATATGAGATTCTTCAAGAGATGGAATGGAACACACAAATGTTTCGCACCAGTATAGTTGCTTCTGTTTCACTTCTCTGTAGGCTAGCCTTAATTTGCTTTGATCTCATAACCATAATAAGTTTCTAATTTCATTACAAGTGTTCTGCCTGATTCATTTACCTGAGGTGATGCTCTTTGATTCGTCTTGTTTCTGCGTGGTTTTGCTCAGGAAAATGTCAAGACAAAGCATCCGCAGCTGCTGTATGAGTCAAAGCTGTACAGAATACTTCAAGGAGGAAGTAATATATATTTTCCTGCTTCCTTGGTCTTACTTGGTCCAGTCTCTTTTCTCTTGTTTATTTATTCATGGAGGGATCAACTGACTCTCCCTACTGTTCTGCAGCTGGAATCCCAAACGTCAAGTGGTTTGGTGTGGAGGGTGATTACAATGTTTTGGTGATGGACTTGCTGGGCCCAAGCCTCGAGGATCTCTTCAGTTTTTGCAACAGGAAGCTGTCTCTAAAAACTGTTTTGATGCTTGCTGATCAAATGGTATGCAACACCTCAGATTCCCTTGGCATCATTACTTTGGTCTCTTTCGTTTCATCATGTGGGATTTGAATTACTTCCTTTTTTTCAGATCAACCGTGTTGAATTCGTCCATTCCAAGTCTTTCTTGCATAGAGATATCAAGCCGGACAATTTTCTCATGGGTCTTGGGAAAAGGGCAAATCAGGTCAACGCTACATTCCACTGGCATGCCTTTATTGATGGATGTATTATTGGTGTTCTTATCTGCAACTTTCATCTATCTGTAGGTTTATTGTATAGATTTTGGGCTTGCAAAGAAGTATAGGGATACATCGACACACCAGCACATTCCATATAGGTAAATGTTATATCCCATTGGTGATCTACTTGAAGAGATTTGGATGCATTCTACAGTATATTGTCAAAGTTACGGCTATTCTTTTGATGTTGCCACACATAACTTCTTTACATTCATGGCATAAGCATTTTATGTTCATGCCTGAGTTTTGCACTGATTATATAATTTAAATCAGTGGACAACACAGTATCTGTGGCAAAACTTATGACCGTTCTCTATTTAATCACAGAGAGAACAAGAACTTGACAGGAACAGCAAGATATGCGAGTGTAAACACTCATCTTGGAATTGGTAAGTTTCCTTGACTGTTGGCTGTGTACTCCTTTATTCTGTAACTGTACTTAGACTCCCGAGGCATCTAGTGTTATTTGTTCCTTGTAAAATTCTCTTACCTTTCATGCATTAATCTGTTCAGATATCCTAATTTATTTTTCTGCTTCACCGTAGAACAAAGCAGGAGGGATGACATGGAATCTCTTGGATATGTGCTGATGTACTTCTTAAGAGGAAGGTTGTTGACAATAGCCACACGTGATTTTCTGGCAGCCTAATTATCTGCACTGACACATGCTGTTGTTGCTGTCAGTCTTCCATGGCAGGGTCTGAAAGCTGGGAACAAGAAACAGAAGTATGAGAAAATCAGCGAAAGGAAAATTGCCACTTCAACTGAGGTAGCGTGTGTTCTTCTCTATATCCTGCGTTCACCACCATTGAGGCATTATTTTCTTAATTGTATTCTCTTGACTGTAGGCCCTCTGTCGTGGATATCCTACTGAATTTGCATCTTATTTCCATTACTGCCGCTCACTGCGCTTTGAAGATACGCCAGATTATCAGTATCTCAAGAGATTGTTCAGAGACCTTTTTATTCGAGAGGGTGAGTTTTCTTTTTTGCATGTTTTGAACTTATAATCATTCATTTAATTTAGTGATTGATGATTCATTGATGTTTACACACCAAAATGCTGCAAATTGCTCTCCTTTTAAACTCTTGACAGAGCAATGTTTGGTACTTGCAGGGTTTCAATTTGATTATGTTTTTGATTGGACGATTCTCAAGTATCAACAGTCACAAATGACCAGTGCTCCACCGCGCGCCATGGTCAGTACATTGCTGTTCCTCCTTTCCTTAATGCTGCGCACATGACGATTCATGTCTTACCGTTTGCTGCTTTCCTTTTATGTTAGGCCGCGGCAGCAGGACAAAGCTCTGGGATGGCTCCCATGGCAAATAGACAGTCAGGTACAGTATATTATCCATCTCATGATGGATTCTAGAGTATCTTATCAGTTATTTATATGCAAGGCAATAAGTTAGTATCTGTAGTAGATGTAAGTCTGTGTAGTGTGTATTCTTCAAATAAGATGGTATTTCCCTGGAAAATAGATTTTTGAAATGTGCATGTGGTACAACCAGGTTGAGATTACAAAATGTTCGTACTAGTAGGGAGTTAGAAATCAGGCTCATTACCTGTTGCTTTGTTCTGTTGAGTTGGTTAATTGTATGTATATCCGGGAACCGTTTAAATGATAATCACATAAGCGTGTGGGAAATACAGATGTATGATAATGAACCCATTGAGACCAGTCGCAGTTTGGTCTTTGCCTCGCGCCTTTATGTGTTTAACAACCGTGCGCTGAATGGATGCAGCCACTGAAGAAGGGAGGAGGAGCGGGTGGTCAGATATGGATGGCATGCGGCGCCAGGTTCCACCTCCAGCTATAAATGCAGGCAGCCTGGCCAAACAGAAGTCGCCAATCAGACATGACCAATCCACCTCAAAAGATGCTATGGTAAGTTGTCAAGAGTTGCTACGTATTTCATCCCATCTGTCTCTTGTTGCTAGGGAAATATGCAGACCACTGAAGTGGTCTTGTGTACATACATACATAAAACTGGCCTGTAACACCTGACCCTTAAATGACGTGTAGTTCTCCAGTTCGACTTTGCTGGGACGGTCAAGCGGATCCTCAAGGCGACCTGCTGTCTCTAGCAGCCGGGAGCCGAGCACGGACGCGGAGCAGACGCGCAGCCGCACGACTGACGCGAGCCCAGGGGCGTTCCAGCGGTCGTCCGCCCCGCGGTGGAGCCCGCAGGTTGGCGACTCGTCGGACACGAGGGGCCGGTCGTCCTCGGGCAGGCACCAGTCGTCGAGCGCCAAGAACTACGAGTCCACGGTGCGGGGCATCCAGGGCCTCAACTTCGACGGCGACGACACCAGGAACCACTACTAGGCCCCGAGACGGAGGAGGCCGGGCAAATAAGAGGTGTGGTCTGGCGGGGATGTCTCAGCCAGGCAGCGGCTACCACGGGCGGGCGTGCCGTGGTCTTCTTTATAACGAATGAATGGATGGAAATGGAATGAACGAATGGTGTTTGATGACGGCGGTGGGTTGCTTGGCCGTTTTAATTTGTACAGTTTGTTTCTCCCCTTTGTTGTGGTCGCTTGCGGCGTTAATTTTAGTCCCTTGATGAAGATGGATGATGTTGTATTTCGGAGAGATGTATGCAGGCCGGCGTGGCGTAACGCCGCTCGTTTCGAATCCCTTGGTTTTTAAATTAAAATGGCCGAATGCCTGCGAATATATAATACATGTTTTAAAGTTGGTGAGACTGAGAGCTGCTGCTGTTGATTCTGTTGCCAAAGCTGAGATGATTGACTGCTAGCAGATTTGCATTTCATTCTAGTTTGTCGAGGCTTGAGAATTGCTGCTGCTTATTTATGCTTTTGGCAGGGCTGAAGTGGTGTGCTATTCCTTGTAAAAATGAAGTAACAAATCCAGCTCCTTATTTTTTTTGTTGAATGAATGGAGATATATGCATCTCTTGGAGCTGTTCATGCCAATTGAGAGATCTGTTTTTTTTTTCTGAGGGAATGTGAATGGTGATCTTTTTCAAAATATGTTTTTGGAGATTTCTGTATGCCGCTGAATTTACAATTGAGTTTTTGGTTGAGGTCTGGAACCACTTTGACTGTCTGCTTGTATCAGCACCAAACTTCATCAATCTCAAGACCAGCCACAAGGAAAAAGGATAAAAGAACTTTCTTGGAGGTGCTCGTAGAGGCAGGGTATGCATGTGTGCGTTCATAGGGTATTGTAATGTGTTTGTCAAAAAACAATATACTCCAATGTAGTTTTCCCAAACCAAATTTTGAACTTTGTTGAAAATCTTGAGACCAAATTAACTTTGCTACACCATCAACCTGGCTATTTTTTTTGAAGAACAAACTTGGCACCTTTTTATCATCTACTGTATTTTTAAGTTTTTTTTAGACAATACTGTATTTTTGTAGTACTGAGCACTTGTTTTATCATCAAAATTTTGGCAAATCGGAGTAGAACATTTTTCTATCATTCACTTTTTTTTAGGGCAAAACTAAGCTTTATTGATGATAATCCACATGGAGTGGGATAGCACATGTTTTTTAAAATGGTATCCGTTCAAGTCCGTGGGCCTCGTGGCCTGGCCCTCGCCCAACTGCCAGCCCGGTCCGGCCCTCGCCCAACTGCCAGCCCGGTCCGGCCCTCGCCCAACCGCCAGCCCGGCCCGGCCCGGCCCAGGGAAAGAAGGACGCCACGAAATTAACCACAGCCTGAGAAAACACAAGGGGAAAAAAATCTACTCTTTCTTCTTCTCCAATCTCTCTCTCTCTCTCCAGTCTCCCTCACCGGCTCCGATCACCCGGCGGGTGGGCTCGCGGCGGGGCGCACCCCATCCCCTCCCCCCCATGGCCTGGCGGCTCGCCCTCTCCAAGGTACTCCCTCCCTCCCTCCGCGAACAAGATTCCTCTTCCGTCCCCTTCCGTCCGCCGCCGGCGCCGCCGCAGGCGATCCCGCCCGTGTCGGTAACTTGGATCGGCCGTGCGTGCCGCGGTTTCAGGGCGCCCGCCGCGCCGTCGTCCGCGGGGCTAGCTAGGGTTTATTAGGGCGCCGCGAGTCTGACTCTGGAATATTCAACCCCCCCGCAATACATAGATACTACGGAGGGAGTAGATCTTACCGCGCCGGCCTACTTCTCCTCCGCCGTCCAGTGCCTAGCCTAGCCGCCGTAGCCGGTGGCTGTCGAATCACGCCAGTGCAACGGCAACTATGCAGACTAGTAGTAGTAGGTTAGGTTAATTATTCGTCGCATGGAGAAAATAAGGCTGAAATCTGTAGCAGATGGATGGTGCTTAGAATTTCTATCTCGGACCGCCGAATGCCAGGCGGTGGTGTCTCGCCCTTTATTCAGAAATCAGATGTTGCATATCCAAGGCAGTGGCTACCCCCTTTTCAGGGATATTTGTTTGTTTGTTTGTTTGTACCGCTGTCGATTGCTCTGTTTGGCATGCCGTGCTTCTTGTGTTTTCACTGATTCAAGGCTATGAATGAAGATGCTGGAGATTTCACTGTTAGAGAAAGGCTAAAAACCACTCCCTCTGTTCATGAATATAAGATGTTTTTTTTTTAACTTTTTTCTGAATCGGATGCATATAGGCCACGTTTTACACTGTTGTTTCACTCATTTCAGTCTGTATGTAGTCCGTATTGAAATATCCAAAACATCTTATATTTATGAACGGAGGGAGTAGTATTCACAATTTCACATGAACCTGCTCTTTTATTCAATTGTTGGAGCTATTGGCCTCTTTGGACTCATGCTGCTTTTAGTCATGCAATAGAGCCTGGTATGTTTTAATCTCCACTTGAGCTTCCATGAGTCACCTGATATGTGATAACCTTGTGTAATATCTTGGCTTTTTAAATATATTTTAGTTAAGTCATTTCAGATCTTTCTTTATGCCTGTCGCTATTGAGATAGCTCAGCTCAGCTCAAACGTTGGTTGCAGTATGTTTGAACTTCTGTTTGTGTCGCAGGCTGGAAGGCGGTCGTCGAGTGTGGTCTACAATGAGCTAGTGAGTACAAGTGCTTTCAGGACACCTGCAAATGGCACCGGTATGGCCTCCCTCCCTCCCTCTCTTCCAAGGACATACTCTTATGTGGAAACAAGCTCCTGGTTTCATTATGCCGAGCATTTCTTTCTATTAGTGTGGCATAAAGAGTTTCCCTTTGTGTAAAAAAACGCATCTTACTGTACTCCAGGTCTCATGCTTCAGTTGTTGCTCATGAAAGAAATCCTGCTGTTTGCAAACTGAGGTTGGGTGTTCTAATTAATGCAGGCGGAGTTCTCAAGGCGCTGCAAGAGAGGTACCGATCAAGCTACGTCGGTAGCTTCGCGCGCAGGCTACGAGACTTTGACACGCCAAGTGATGCCTCCCTTCTTAAAGAGATCTACAGAAGTAACCCAGAAAGGGTCGTGCAGATCTTTGAGAGCCAGCCTTCCTTACATAACAACTCTTCGGCTCTCTCCCAGTATGTGAAGGCTCTTGTCGCTCTCGACAGGCTGGATGAAAGCCCGCTGCTTAAGACATTGCAGAGAGGTAGTGGTCTCTACTGCTTCACTTTAACTGATTGATTTTTTGTGCTGTTTGTTCAAGTGCGTCCTTCATTCAACGTACTGAACATGATACTGTCTGTTTACGCCGTACCCGCACCTTTAACTAGTGGGTTTCTTTTATGATATACACATGCCCTTATTTTTAACTTTCTGCTCTCATATTTTGATGTTAACACTCAACATGATCTAAACACGCAGGAATTGTCAATTCAGCAAGGGAGGAAGAAGGGTTTAGTGGCATCCCAGCATTTCAAAGTGTTGGCCGTACGACGAAAGATGGGGCTCTTGGTACTGCTGGTGCACCAATTCACATGGTTGCATCAGAGACTGGCCAATTCAAGGAGCAGCTTTGGCGTACCTTCCGAAGCATTGCACTCACTTTCCTAGTAATCTCCGGCATCGGGGCTCTGATTGAAGATAGAGGAATTAGTAAAGGTTTGTCATTTTGATGACTTTATATACATCTCCTGATCCTTATTCAGTTCCAGCAGTAGTCCCTATTCACTTTGAATTATATATGCAGGCCTTGGATTGCATGAAGAGGTTCAGCCAAGCTTGGATTCGAGCACAAAATTCAGTGATGTCAAGGGGGTTGATGAAGCTAAAGCTGAACTCGAGGAAATAGTTCACTACCTACGAGATCCCAAGGTGAAGTTTTATCACTCTGCTGTTTCCATCCACCAGTGAATTAGGAAGATATTAACAGCTGGGTAATGATACTGTAAACAAATATGTCTACACTCTTCCCCAACGAGGCTGCTATCATAAACAATTAAACATGCTGTGCTGTACTGAAATTTAAAGACAGATACAATTTAGTTAATACCAAATCAACTGGTCTGCTACATGATAAATTGATACTTAATCATGTCATGCCTCCCTTTCCCTCTATTTGTTGTGATTTTTAGCCCGCAGAAGAATTGCATTTCCCATCTAATATTTTCATCCTGGTCTTCTAGAGATACTCGATAAATGATAAAAGTCTTACATAGAATGAAATATACGCTGCAGCTTACATGGAAAGAAAGGCTCTTCTGCCTTTCTTTTGAAAAGTTTGCGCCACTTTACTTTGTACTCTTACATTATGGGACGGAGGGAGTAGCTTTTAAGTCTTACATAGAATAAATGTCTTCAGTGTAGCTTAAACCAAGTTTGGTGCTGAGCTTTTCTTGCATGAGTACAAAGTAAAGTGTAGAATAAATGTCTTACATAGAGTAGTCTTTGCGCCACTTTATTTCAAAGTGTCAAAAAACGTCTTACATTATGGGACGGAGGGAGTAGCTTTTAAGTCTTACATAGAATGAAATATACTATTGCTTTTGTCATGACATTGTGCCTTTTTATACTGTGTCCTTGGTGCTGAGCTGTTAAACCAAGTTTTGCTTAAAGATGTGTAGAGTGTTTCATGTGATGTGCCCTTGTTCTTTTATAAGTATTCACCATCACCTTTCATGCTTTGCAGCGTTTCACACGCCTTGGTGGCAAGCTTCCAAAAGGTGTTCTACTTGTCGGCCCACCCGGGACAGGGAAAACCATGTTGGCAAGGGCTATCGCTGGGGAAGCTGGCGTTCCTTTCTTCTCCTGCAGCGGCAGTGAGTTTGAGGAGATGTTTGTGGGTGTCGGGGCAAGAAGAGTGAGGGATCTATTCAGTGCAGCAAAGAAACGATCTCCATGTATAATTTTCATTGATGAAATTGATGCAATTGGTGGGAGCAGAAACCCAAAAGATCAACAGTATATGAAGATGACCTTGAACCAGTTACTTGTTGAGCTGGATGGCTTTAAGCAGAATGATGGGATCATTGTAATTGCAGCAACAAACTTCCCCCAGTCACTAGATAAAGCCCTTGTTAGGCCTGGGCGTTTTGACCGTCATATCGTGGTTCCTAACCCAGATGTTGAGGGCCGACGGCAGATCCTGGAGACTCATATGTCAAAGGTAAAGAATCCTTCCTTATCCCATGCATTTCTCTTGTAATGCTTGATTGGTTTTCTCCACATAATTTAAGGCAGCTGACTCCACCTTTTCTCCCTGAACTGAACTGCAGGTGTTAAAAGCAGACGATGTGGATTTGATGACCATTGCCAGGGGAACGCCTGGATTCTCAGGTGCAGACCTTGCAAACCTGGTGAACGTGGCTGCTCTCAAGGCTGCCATGGATGGAGCGAAATCTGTTTCAATGACCGACCTCGAGTTTGCCAAGGACAGGATCATGATGGGCAGCGAGCGCAAATCAGCAGTGATATCCGACGAAAGCAGGAAGATGACTGCATACCATGAGGGAGGGCATGCGCTGGTCGCGATACACACGGCCGGTGCCCACCCCGTCCACAAGGCCACCATTGTTCCGAGGGGAATGGCTCTGGGCATGGTCACGCAGCTGCCAGAGAAGGACCAGACCAGCGTGTCTAGGAAGCAGATGCTGGCAAGGCTGGACGTCTGCATGGGAGGGCGGGTGGCCGAGGAGCTTATATTTGGGGAGAGCGAGGTAACGTCGGGCGCGTCATCCGACCTAAGCCAAGCGACCCGGCTGGCCAAGGCCATGGTGACCAAGTATGGCATGAGCAAGCGCGTGGGCCTTGTGGCCTACAACTATGACGACGATGGGAAGACCATGAGCACGCAGACGCGGGGTCTGGTGGAGCAGGAGGTGAAGGAGCTGCTGGAGACGGCCTACAACAATGCCAAGACGATCCTCACGACCCACAACAAGGAGCTGCACGCGCTCGCCAACGCCCTCATCGAGCGCGAGACCCTCACTGGCGCCCAGATCAAGAACCTTCTGTCGCAGGTAAACAGCAGCAGTGACACTCAGCAGCCCCAGGCTGCTGAGGTTCCACAGCAAACACCCGCTGCCCCAGCCTCACCCCAGTCTCCAGCAGCAGCGGCTGCGGCCGCCGCAGCAGCTGCAGCACAGCAAGCAGCGGCTCAAGCCAAAGGAGTCGCAGGCATCGGGTCCTAGCCTCGCCGGGCAACAAGAGAACATCAACCCAGCAAAGTGCCATTAATTAGCATGCTGTTTTTTTATGGACAACAGGGCAAATTCTTAGCTGCCGCTGAAGAGAGCATCTGTACTCTAGTAATTTAGCTAGTCGGGAGTACAATTTATATGTGTTCTTGGCTGTTGGTATGATGCAGCCTGAAGAAGAAGAAGATCCATTCATGGCAGGGGATCCGCTGAGTCATGTCAAGGAGATTTTGTACTCTGCATTAATTAGACGTCTTATCATTTGATCGTCGTGACATATCATATGTCGCAATCTTGGATAAGTTATAACGCGCCGGTTATACTCCAGTTTAGACGGCCTGCCTTGTTGTTGCTGTGGCAACTTTTTTCGATGTTAAAAGCTCACCAGGAATGACATGGCATTGTAAGATCATCGCCTGGTACTCTGTTGTTTCCTTTCTATATATCTGCACGGAGATTGATTCTTGATGCAATTGCATCAGGTTATTTGGTGTTGTTGATGTTTTTACCTTTGACAAGGTCGGCAATGCGATGTGTAGATCACCTTGTGTGATCACACCAGTGGTAGCTAGTGTGCAACAACATTTTGTCTCCAAAATTTGTGGAAGTATGAACGAATGGAAAACTGGCATTCGAAAGCCTCGCCGGTGGGCTCATTGTAGGGTTTGGATCTGTTGAATTTTGGAAGGCCCCACTATGTGAAGTATCCTGAGACCTATATAGAGAGGTAAAAAAAAGAGCATATCTGGCACCCACATAGATAACACAATCATAGTAACTAATTTAATGTAAAAGCAAAAATATGCTTCCATGGTAGAATCTGGAATAGCCATGTTAACAACTTAACAACAGTACTGCACAGACTGATCGAACCTTGCGAACAACAAATTTTCTTTGTTGCTAATTGATTTTGAGATAGCTACCCGCTTATTTCAAGAGGTACCTTGCGAACAACTGTTTGGCCGCAAATCTGCAGCTGATCAAACAGCTCATATCAGCAATTCATAAGAATCATTGGTGGGTGGTCTTCCCATAGTCAAATAGTGACCTCTTTTTAGAATTTGTCATTGTAAGTTCATCTTTATCTCGCGATCTTTTTTTGCCTTCTAAAGTAGACGTTTCATTCAGTGACTAAAAAGGGATTAATAGACTACATAAGCCAAAATGATTACAGATAAAAACAACATAAAAAATTCTTTGTTTTTACTAAGTAAGCCGTATCATCTTTTGCTTCTAAAGTTGGACTATCGGATTATGTGCCGATGGCGTCGAGGACGAAGTGATGGAAATATGTCATAGAGGCAGCAATAATATTTGAGCATTATCTATTTCCAAGTTTATAATTAACGTTTATATTCTATGTTATAATTGTTATGGTTCTCGAATCTGCAATAGCAAGAGGTTCAGAGGAAAAACCCATGAGCATGTCCAGGTTATAAACAGTAAAATAAAGATTTCTAGTCTTGCCTCTAGGACTAGCTCATGTGTTGACTAATGGTTCTGTTTTTATGATCATAGGCATGAATGATAATGTCGATAATATTGAGAGCAGAATGTTGGTAGAACATTCGTGTTGAATTAACCCAAGTTGTATGTAATATTAAAGATATGAAATTGTCAAAATTCTATAGTCCATAACACAGGAAGTTAGCATATGCACAATTCCTTAGATCATGAGAGTATCGAGTCACTCCATACTGGAGTATCATCTTTTGCTTCTAAAGTTAACATTTGAGTATTATTTATTTCCCAGTTTATAATTAATGTTTATATTCTATATTATAATTGTTATGGTTCTCGAATCTACAATAATAAGAGGTTCAGAGGAAAACTCATGAGCATGTGTAGGTTATAAACAGTAAAATAAAGATTCCTAGTCTTGCCTCTAGGACTAGCTCATGTGTTGATTAACGGGTCTGTTTTTCTAATCATGGGCATAATGATAATGTCGATAATATTGAGAGCACAATGTTGGTAGAACATTCGTGTTGAATTAACCCAAATTGTATGTTATACTAAAGACACGACGACGTTGGAGCAAGGTGTGGCGGAGGCACGTGACGACGCCCACGATCACAAGGGAGCGAGGTTGCAAAAGCAGTGCTGCTGGCAATGACCCCCCACTTCCCACCCAGCGGGCATGGCGTACGTGCTCAGCAGCGGTGCTGGCCGAAGGAAGAAAAAGGAAGGAGGAAGAGAGGTAGTGCTTGATCGTCTCAGGATGAAGAAAAAGGAAGGATGGAGAAGAAGGAAGGAGCAACAAGAGGAAGAAGATGACGACTCAACGCCGGCTCTTAAAAGCAATCATCACTCACACTGAGTATTATTCTGCGCCCGCCCATGGTGATGCACAGCCGAAGAGGTTTGGGTCAAGGTGGTTACGGGAAGCGAAAACTAATGATACTGTAAAGGAGGCTTGGTAGAAAGTAGGTTCAGATCCTACTACCAGCTCGGTGTATGAAAAGCTAAATCGCATGCATGCGATGTTTCATGATTGGGACCAAAGGGTTCTCAAGAAACCTAAACAGCGCCTCCGTAAGGCGCAATGGAACCTTGAAAGGGTGATGGCAGGCCCAATAAGCGATGATAGCGAAGAAGCAAGGAAAGAGCTTTCGGAGTTTATTGAATGTCTTCTAGAACTTGAAGAAATTCACATGATGCAGTTTCATGGTTGAAAAATGGGGACGGAAATATGACATTCTTTCAAGCATATGCGTCGGCAAGGAGAAAGAGAACCTATATTAAAAAGTTGAAAGACACCGGTGGCAATTGGATGGAAGGAGTGGTGGCTCTGAATCCACATATTCAGAATTACTTTTCCAACCTGTTTACGTCCGAAGTGCATCATATCAAACCATCTATCTTGGATAAGGTAAATTCTATGGTTACATCACAGATGAATAATATGTTACTGGCTCCTTACATGCAGGATGATGTTCGTAAAGCTGTCTTTAGCATCGGTTATCTTAAGCCACCAGGGTCGGATGGACCTCATGCACAGTTCTTTAAGAAATATTGGCATATACTCGGGGAGGGAATTACCCAAGAACTCCCTGCTAAATGGAATGATACAACGATAGTTTTGACTCCAAAAATTGACTCCCAGAGACAGTAACTAAGTTCAGACCCATTAGTCTTTGCAATGTACTTTATAAAGTTAGTTCAAAGAAGATTGCGGCTCGATTGGAAACAATTCTTCCAGATATTATCTTTCCAACCCAAAGCGCCTTTGTCCCTGAAAGGCTCAATGCTGATAATATTCTCATCGCTTATGAATGTATTCATAAAATAAAAACTAAAAGAGTGGGGCAAACATGCCTTGTGCAATTAAGCTGGATATGCATAAGGCTTATGATCGAGTAGAGTGGGTGTTCCTGAGGAACATGATGCCGAAATTGGGCTTTCTTGAAAGATTTATAGAGGAGATGATGGCATGTGTTGGCTTGGCGAGATACAGAGTAAGGTATAACTCTGAAGAAACCGCTACTGACTTTTATGCCTACTAGAGGAATTAGGCAAGGAGATCCTCTCTCCCCCTATCTATTCCTCCTTTGCGCAGAAGGTTATTTGTCTAGTTTATTGCAGTTTGAAGAAGAAGCTGGTGACATAGAGGGAACTAAAAGTGTGTAGAAATGCACTATCAGTGTCACAACTTTTTTTGTTAACGATTCTTTTGTTGGGGAACGTAGCAGAAAATCAAAATTTTCTACGCATCACCAAGATCAATCTATGGAGTAATCTAGCAACGAGGGGAAGGAGAGTGCATCTACATACCCTTGTAGATCGCTAAGCGGAAGCGTTCAAGTGAACGGGGTTGATGGAGTCGTACTCGTCGTGATCCAAATCACCGATGATCCTAGTGCCGAACGGACGGCACCTCCGTGTTCAACACACGTACAGCCCGGTGACGTCTCCTACGCCTTGATCCAGCAAGGGGAGAAGGAGAGGTTGGGGAAGACTCCATCCAGCAGCAGCACGACGGCGTGTTGGTGGAGGAGGAGCGCGGGACTCCAACAGGGCTTCGCCAAGCACTACGAGAGACGAGGAGGAAGAGGGGTAGGGCTGCGCCAACAGGGAGATTGAATCGTGTGTTGGGCTGCCCCTTTGCCTCCACTATATATAGGGGGATATGGAGGGCTGCGCCCCCACCTAGGGTTCCCACCCCAAGGGGTGCGGCAGCCCTAGATCCCATCTAGGGTGGCGGCCACAAGGGGGAGAGGGGGAGGCGCACCTAGGGTGGGCCTTAGGGCCCATCTGCCCTAGGGTTTGCCCCTTCCCCTATTGGAGGCGCCTTGGGCCTTGGTGGGAGGCGCCCTAGCCCACCTAGGGGCTGGTCCCTTCCCACTATTGGCCCATGTAGGCCTCCGGGGCTGGTGGCCCCACCTGGTGGACCCCCGGACCCCTCCGGTGGTCCCGGTACACTACCGGTGATGCCCGGAACACTTCCGGTGGCCAAAACCATACTTCCTATATATCAATATTTACCTCCGGACCATTCTGGAACTCCTCGTGACATCCGGGATCTCATCCGGGACTCCGAATAACATTCGATAACCGCGTACATACTTTCCCTATAACCCTAGCGTCATCGAACCTTAAGTGTGTAGACCCTACGGGTTCGGGAGTCATGCAGACATGGCCGAGACAACTCTCCGGTCAATAACCAACAGAGGGATCTGGATACCCATGCTGGCTCCCACATGCTCCACGATGATCTCATCGGATGAACCACGATGTTAAGGACTTAATCAATCCCATATACAATTCCCTTTGTCTATCGGTACGATACTTGCCTGAGATTCGATCGTCGGTATCCCGATACCTTGTTCAATCTCGTTACCGGCAAGTCTCTTTACTCGTTCCGTAACACATCATCCCGTGATCAACTCCTTGATCACACTGTGCACATTATGATGATGTCCTATCGAGTGGGCCCAGAGATACCTCTCCGTTACACGGAGTGACAAATCCCAGTCTCGATTCGTGCCAACCCAACATACACTTTCGGAGATACCTGTAGTGTACCTTTATAGCCACCCAATTACGTTGTGACGTTTGGCACACCCAAAGCACTCCTACGGTATCCGGGAGTTGCACAATCTCATGGTCTAAGGAAATGATACTTGACATTAGAAAAGCTTTAGCATACGAACTACACGATCTTTTGTGCTAGGCTTAGGATTGGGTCTTGTCCATCACATCATTCTCCTAATGATGTGATCCCGTTATCAACGACATCCAATGTCCATGGTCAGGAAACCGTAACCATCTATTGATCAACGAGCTAGTCAACTAGAGGCTTACTAGGGACATGGTGTTGTCTATGTATCCACACATGTATCTGAGTTTCCTATCAATACAATTCTAGCATGGATAATAAACGATTATCATGAACAAGTAAATATAATAATAACCAATTTATTATTGCCTCTAGGGCATATTTCCAACAGTATCCCACTTGCACTAGAGTCAATAATCCAGTTCGCATCGATATGTGATTAACACTCAAGGTCACATCCCCATGTGACTAACACCCAAAGAGTTCTGGGTTTGATCATGTTATGCTTGTGAGAGAGGTTTCAGTCAACGGGTCTGCAACATTCAGATCCGTATGTACTTCGCAAATTTCTATGTCATCTTGTAGATGCAACTACTACGCTACATTTGGAGCCATTTCAAATAACTGTTCTACTTGGAGCTATTCTAAATTGTTGCTCCATTATACGTATCCGGTATCTCTACCCAGAGCTATCCGGATAAGTGTTAAGCTTGCATCGACGTAACTCTTTACGTCGAGCTCTTTATCACCTCCATAACCGAGAAACATATCCTTATTCCTCTAAGGATAATTTAGACCGCTATCTGGTGATCTACTCCTAGATTACTTTTGTACCCTCTTGCCAGATATGTGGCAAGGCACACATCAGGTGCGGTACTCAGCATGGCATACCGTATAGAGCCTATGACAAAAGCATAGGGGACGACCTTCGTCCTTCCTCTTTCTTCTGCCGTGGTCGAGCTTTAAGTCTTAACTTCATACCTTACAACTCAGGCAAGAACTCCTTCTTTGACTGATCCATCTTGAACACCTTCAAGATCATGTCAAGGTATGTGCTCATTTGAAAGTATCATCAGACGTCTTGATCTATTTCTATAGATCTTGATGCCCAATATGTAAGCAGCTTTATCCAGGTCTTCCTTTGAAAATCACTCTTCAAACAACCGTTTATGCTTTCCAGAAATTCTACATTATTTCAGATCAACAATATGTCATCCACATATACTTATCAGAAATATTGTAG